>NC_089875.1:12550249-12765249 GCF_040182565.1 Anser cygnoides
GGACTCAGCAGTACGCTGGGATTTAAGTGGAATATTTCCAGTGGCTGTGAGTTGCTGTCCTGTGGTTAAATAATAAACATGACAATAAACCTCTAGCACATTTTCCTAGCGCAGGAGACAGCATGTCTATTGTCATCAGTTCTTAAGAAGTGCTATTTTTAGATCTGGTTTTATCCAGCTGCCTTCTTCAAATACTTTACTGGGGACAGACACTAAATATATGTCAGCAATTCTTACCAGATATTGTTCTTCTGATATTCAGCTGCTGTTAACTTTGCTAACAACTTTTCATTTCCAGATAAATGAAAACGAAATGGCCAGTAATCTCAGTTATAGAGAACTCATTTCCTAATCTTGTGAATGAGGATATAAGCAAGCAACTGAGTCACATTAACAACTGCAGGGACCGAACCCAGTTCCTGCTGTAAAATTCTGAGAAAGTGGGTTATTCCTGCCCGCAAGCGTTTGCCATATAGGCGTTACGCATGATGCAAGGACAAAGCTGTGAGCACCAAGAGGAATTCTAGTCCTAACAATGCTGTAGTTTTAAATCTTTTCATTGCCTCTCTGTTCCGTGCGTTCCTGCCAGTCTACCAGGAGTTTTTCCTGCTAAGCACAATATATTTTTCCTGCAATAAAACGACCATCTTGTAAATTCAGCCCATAATGAGACCCACCAAGAGATTCTCCTCTTCCCGTAAGACAGACCTGCAACGCACATCCTCAGACACGTGCCTCTGGGTCTTCATTTCTAAAAGCACCCTGCATCTGTGAGGCTCTGCGTTGCTTTTTCTGACTGAAACGTACAGCACGTACCCAGCGTACGGCGACATTTCCTGCCCCCGTAGAGGAGGGGCAGTCATCGGGGCTGTGATTCTAACAGATGCCTGTTTGTCGCTATGACTTCTGCTCAGCCTCCGAGGTTACCACCTCTCCCAAACCACAGTCTGCCCCAGATGGCCGCACACCTAAGACGATGCAGAAATCTCGAGCAGCAGTAATGCAACATCTGCTCATTGTCCGTTCTTGGGTTTGAATGTTGCTCTTGCAAATGGAGTGGCAGCAGAGATGCTGTGGGGCCAAGCAGGAGGAAGGATGAAGGATGCTCACATGTGGGTAGGGGCATGGAAGAGAGGCAGAAGCTTCACAGAGTGAAATGGAATAATAAAATTGATTTGTCGCTTTTTGTCAGCTTCTTGAAAAAGTCCTGTGGGCAACAGCCAAGGCTAAGAGCGCTCATGACCCGTGCTGTGGAGTGGCTTGTCCCTGGACAGTGAGCTTAAAATACAGACATCCTTGCCATTTTTTCTAGATGACTTTTTACTTGTAAAAGGCACTTTCTAGGTGCCTTTTTACTTGTAATTGGGCAGCCTCCTGACACGATGAGATATCTACAGTCATCTAGGTTGGAGAAGACCTTCAAGATCACCAAGCCCCACCTGACCTGCCAAGTCCCATCACTAAACCAGGTCTCTTAGTGTCACCTCCTGCCTCAGCCAAGACTTCATTAACTTATAATTGTCTCAGCACCTCAAATCTCCTCTTTTGTACTTTGTCTGGCACTGCAGCCAGTTAAACAGCTCCGTGCGAAAGGGAACAAGCACCAAAAACACCTTCTCCTTTCTGATAACATCTTCCACTACCTGCCCTCCCTCTTGAAGCCAAGCCAGGTATTTTTGACAGTGGTGACATCAGGGGGACTTATGACTGCTGGCAGTGCTTTACAAGTGCCTAGGTGGTTGGCTCAGGGCAGGTAGTTTTAGTTTCTCTGTTCTTCTTTAAGGAAGCAAGCGAGCTCCACAGGCTTTTACATGGAAAAGTGACTTTATCCCAAGGGGTGGCAGATAGGCGATGCACCTTGCAGCATTGCTGCTTGGGGCTCGAAACGGCAGCATGAGAGGTGCTTGGGCTCACTGCAGTGTAACCCAGGCTGGAGCCTCTGCTGCTGTGCTGGTGAGAGCCCGAGCAGGAACCCAGCCCTTTCAGAACTTCCTTGACCTTTTTTTTTTTTTTTTTTTTCTCTGTCTGTGAGAGCAGTGCTGAGCCAATTCAACTTATCAAAGGAACTTTGGTACTTTCTACAGTGTGAGACTTCGTCCTTGACAGGACAGCATGTGCACTCCGTGAATGGATCCCAGTGCATGAGCTCAGGCCTCTGATGTTGCACGTGTCGGCACGCTGGTGAGCCCGTGCCATTAAACATTAACACTTACCTCAATACTCCTGCTTTGCCCTGGGTCCGGTGCAGGCTCCTTCTCCCCAGAGTGCAGTGGCTGAACGGCGTGGAGCTGCTGCAGTGCCCAGTGCTGGGGGTGGGTGAGGCTGTGAGCTCGTGCTCTGCTTCTGTTTGGGATGGCCTTAAGAGCGTAATGATGGCATAATTTATAAATAGCATGGCAGCATCCAGCCTTCTCTTCTAGCTCCCATTTAACGCCTCCAGACTGATTTATAGGCTCTTGGTTATTGCATTTCTTCACCTCGTCTGCTCGGTGACTGCTCGGGAAGGGCTGTCACATGCCTTTGAGTGAAACTGTCCAGGCAGATAGACCCAAACCACTCCTCTCACCGCTGGCAGGATGATTTCAGTTTCTGTATTTGTAATGCTCTTCAGTAAAGCACCGGTTGCAGCTTTTTGTGTAGACAAAATTTTTGATCACCTGCAGAACAGTGAGAGAAATTGTTGGCCTCTTCTCTAAAGAGGCAAATTCGGGGTAGTCATTAGAAAACCACAGGAGGAAAAGAAACACCTGGAAAGTGAGGGCTGCACTCACAATACCCCGATAGGCACTGTATGCAATTGCAGCTAATTTCTATCTCCTTTGTATTTGGCAGATCTGTTGAGAAGCGGCGAGCGCGTCAACAGCTCGACTTCAGCAGTGATTACACAGCTACACAAGGATGCCAAAAGACTAACTCTGAGGGGATGAACAGGATTGTGGAAATTCACCCCCTGCGTCTTCTGCAGGTTGGTGGAGTCAGGAGAGGTGGGGATGATGGGGATTAATGATTTTCCCCTCTCACACAAACGTCAGAAATCTCTGAAGAGCTATGCTCATGTACAAAAGCTAACACAAATGTGTGCACTCAAGGGAAACAGCCATTTGGCCAATTTGTCTTTATAATATTGATTCAGTCAA
The DNA here is from genome assembly GCF_040182565.1 of Anser cygnoides. NCBI lineage: Eukaryota > Metazoa > Chordata > Aves > Anseriformes > Anatidae > Anser > Anser cygnoides. The sequence continues at coordinate 12,553,387 of NC_089875.1, forward strand.
GTGCTATAAATGGAGGAGAAGCCTTTAAGTCTAAGTACCAAAGTGCCATGCCCATTTGATGTAATGAGCACACTTTCGGGAAACTACCTGCTCTCCAGGCTTCTGGGAGGTCAGCTCATGGGCTCAGATAAAACCTTTTAGGTGGTAGATGCCTGAAAATGAAAGAAAAGCCTCTTCTTTCAGGTATGCAAATGCGCAGCAGGATGTGTTTTTGCTGTGGGTGAATTTCCAAACAAGCCAGAGCTGGCAGCAGCGGGTCCTTGCTGGATGTCCAGACGTGTCCCACCATGATGAGGTCTTGGTGGTGACATGGACATGCCAAAAGTGTTAACCAAAAGTGTTGGCTCAGTGGTGGTGGAACTGGAGGTGGAGGAACTGCCCCTTTCATGAGTATTTCACAGATTTCTGTGAAATAAACTCTGCGCCCTGGATCACCTCCGAGCTCCACCCCTCCCCAGCTGCCAGTGCCTCCGTCTTGATTTCTGCTCCACATGATTTCCTCCTAAGCCTTTCCTGCAACCTGGCTTTTGCCCTGACAGTGAAAACCAGAGTTGCCTGAGCAACATTTTTTCTCTGTCCCTGCCTCCTTGCTGCGACTCCAGCAGGGCAAGATAACCCCCCCCTACACCACCCCCTCCCCCCCTCCCCAGTCAGGCTGGCTGGCTGCCACTCGTGCTCTGCTTTTTGCAGTTACGCTCATTTGCCTCGCCAAAGCAAACACGGCAGAGGAACCTCGTGGCAAAGGCACTTCTCATGCCACGTGCACTCGCAGCTGTCTGATCACGGCATTTGCTGAAGCCTGGTCCTCTGCCAGCTTCCTTCAGGCATCAGGCGTGACGGCGCTGCCTCAGATCTCGCACCTGCCCAAGTGCTGGGCTGGGTGATGGGATGGACTCCATCCACCCCATGTCTCCAAACACGCAGCTCTTCTCTGCCCTACATCTGCCTCCCACCACCACCTTCTGTCCCTTCTCCCCTCCTGCTTTTTCCTTACTAATCCATCCTTCTTTCTCTGCTGACCTGATTTCTCCCTATTTCTGCCCATATTCCCCTTCTCCCACACTCAGATTCTCCCTCAGAACAGCCTGACTCTCCTCCCTCTCCTATCACCGCCATTTCATCGGCTCCTCATAAGTTGAGGTGACCTTCACGTCCTCCCTCCCAGCCAGGTTGCTTTTCTACAGCAGTCACACATTTCCTTTTCGCGTCTTCTCTTTTTGGTGTTCAGCCACTGTTCTTGTGAGCTTCAGGCTACTGGTTCATTTGGCTCACCTCCTCATTTTCTCCTGTCTCCCCTCTCTTGACATTCATGCTGTTAATCACTCTTCCTGACTAGTTTCTTTTACTTCACTTCCAAAAAGTAGGTTAGCCTGTGCTAGAGTCAAAAACACACCTTCTGTTGAGAGAAAAATTTAAGAAAGCTCTTTTTGTTAATAAATATACACAATATTTTCAGTGCTTCCTAAAAGAGAAAAAAAAATAATGGAAAAAGAACATATCTTTCATCTGAAACAATTGGAAGATAATGGCACAGAATGCTAAACGAAAAGGAAGGCTGAGGAAGGATGCTAGGACTGAAGACGAGAGGTCTCATTACAGCTCTCTTAAAAAATAAGTTATCTGGGCAGAACAATGTCTACCTGCTGGACAGGCAAAAGGTATCTTAAGATGAAGCTCATGAAGTAACCAGGGTAAGATAAATACTTGTCATGATGAAAAATACGTGGTGCTATCAATAGTACATAATGGACTGAAAATAAGGGTGAGAAGAAGCATCGATTTTGTGCCTGGCCATGCTTTTATTGAAGTCCATGACCAAACCCCAGTCAAAATCAATAGCAAAATTCATTGGGAAACCACAAGACAGCTTTGATCAGGTTACATCTTTGTGGCATTGATTTTCATTTTGAGGTCACTTGACCTTTTTTCTGTTTTCTTGATTTTTTGCAATTAGATCTTCCTAAAAAAGAGTATCCAGAACTCAGTCTGTGCCATGTTACCCCAACGTTTACCTTTCTAGCTCATTTAAATAAAAGAGCCAAGGTAAACTCTGAGTAATCATTTATGGCTTCTTCTGCCACTCTTCTGTTTGTTTAACTGTGTGCCTGAAGATATACGTGGATGGATGGCTCCTCTGCAGTCACTTCCCTGACCGTTTCCTTGTGCCTCCGCAGCGCTGCCCGCGTAATGGGCCGAGGAACTCCACGTAGGAGCGCTGTGAGTCAGACTCCAATTTATTTGCCCAGGTATCACTCCCATTGCCTTGGGAGAAAATTTGTGCCCAAGTAGGTGTGGACTTCATCAGCGCCTTTGTGGACCTACCGGGAATCAGGCGGCTCATAATGTGAAAAAATGTAATAAGCCATGTGTCTTTAATGGATAATAAAGGTACAGAACACAGCAGCCCTTCTCTCACTGCTGACGTATTTGGGGATTTTTTGATTGGTGTTTTTAATAAAGGTATGTAGCGCATGTAAGTAGGTGAACTTTGTAGACAATATTTCTGACATTTCCTTTTTTTTTTTTTTTTCCCCCCATAGAATTCAAGCAGTTTTGCCCAAATTATCTCTATGCCAGGCATAGTTAGGAGTCAGGTATATGGGTAACAGCTGTGTTGATGAATATCTGAATATAGTTTGGGTGCTTCAAGAGGGACACGTGTCAGTTCCCAGGGTTTTGGCAGTGTCATTGATGCTTTGTAACAAGACCACCAGGGATTTGGAAGAGGAGCTGCAGCAACTCTTCAGCCTTGGGTACCTCTGTCTGGCCCACAGCAAATATGGGAGGGCAGTCACCCTGCACACACCATCCAGCTCTGCTTTCGCTGAACACATCGTCAGCAATTTCCATGCCAAATCCCAAGATAAGGGGTTACTCACAGTCCCTCATTGCATGACCAAGGTCATTATCCAGGTTAAAGACCTGGTTAAAAATCCAAGGACTTTATTCAGCATGGGTTACTCAGAGCCATGTCTTAAAGCAGCTAGCTGGTAGGTTTGGAGAGAAGCTTCAGCAGACATATTTTTTGGTCAGATTTTGCTCAGTTTTCCTTCTATCAGCTTTTCTAGTCTGGGAGGGGAAACAGTGCTGAAGAGCATCAACACCAGCCAAAATCTTTGTTATGTTTTAGGATAACAACCTCATTAAATTAATACCAGTAATGGAGGAAGGGCCAGTTAGTGAGGTACGGAAGTGCAGAAACATGAATGCGGGGCCACCATTTTTCCTCCTTTCACCAAAAATAAATTAAATGTCTGGGTTTTTCATCCAACATCAAAGGCTTCTCTGTGAATCAAAACGATGCATTTTGTTTCAGTGCTCGGATGAAAAGGAAAAGAAAGGAAGGGCTAGTTTCACATAGCAGTGGTGCTTTAGGTTGTGCCTGTCAAGTAGCTCAGAGCTTAACAAAGAGCTCTTGCTTCTGCTGTCCTCTTTGCCTGAGAGGGTTTGAATTGCTCAGGAAGATGCCCAGCCTCCTGCATAATTTGGGACACAAAGGGAACCTCTCCTAATCTCACCCTGTAGAAATAGTCATACAGTTGCAGGAACCTACTCAAAAACACTCAAGACCCATTTTCTATAATCTCCATGAGGAGTTAAATAGCCTTACCCCACCTTTTTGTGCTTTGGATCAGAAGAATGGGAACTGTCATGGAAAATTTCTGCACCAAAATGATCACTTTTTGTGAAGTTACTGTTTAGCCAAGAAGCATCATTTCTTCAGATCACTTCCCTGCCTCTGCCTGGCTGCCACCTGGGAAAACCAGGGCTCTGGGAACAGGGGAGGACAAGGCAAATGACACTTCTGCTTTCTCCTGCACCTGTATTTCACCTACCCTGGTTAGGAGTCCAAGGGAGACTGGAAAAGATTGAGTATTTTTCTCTCCAAGTGAAAGGGGAGCACCATTTCCACCATAATACAAAATGAAAACATTACTCCCCTTAAAAAAAATAATTAAAAAATCTCTGAAATATCAAGAGGTAGATCTGCATGTCCAACCCTGCAGGGCTGAGTCCTCTCCTGTGGCTTCCCTCTGTGTCCTTCCCAAGCCCATGTAGCTGCCCTGTGGGGACACCTCGTGGTTCAAGAGGCACCTCCGGTTTGGGTGCTGTTGGCTGGCTTCAGGGAAACTGCACCTCTTCCTTGGCTCTACAACCTGCACAAAACATTTTAACTGTTGGTTAAAACTGTTGGTCCCATCTGGGAGGTGAAACATGAAGTCAAATTTGGAGGTGGGATCTAAACGGGACAAGTCTGGCCTATAATTTCTGCCAAATGCTTACTCTTCTCCTAATGATTTTTAGCTGCTAACACCCATTTCAGACAAAACCCAGCATGAGAGATTTGGTCACCCTGAGTATCTGCCACTTTTCGGTCACGCCAACAGCCAGTTGATTGATAGAGGGAGGTGATGTTCCACTTTCCTTGGCACTTGTTATCCCACGTCTGAATGATGCAGCCAGTTTTGGGGCCTCTGAATCAAGAACAATGTTAACGAACTGGAGAGAGCACAGGGGAGACCACCAAGATGGTGTATGAGGAGAGGCTGGGGAACTGAGATTTTTTCTGCTTGGAGAAGAAGAGGCTTGAGGTGAACTTAAAAGTCATCTACCAACACCTACAAGGAGGTTCTGAGAAGACAGAGGCAGGCGCTCTCTTCTCATGGATGCACAGCAAGGGCACAAGAGACAACAGACATGAATTGAAACAGGGGAGGTTCTCACTAGGTATTAGGGGAGAAAAAATCACTACCAGATTAATTAAGCACTGGAGGACGTTGCCCAGAAAGGCTGCCCAGTCTCCACCTTTGATTTCAAGACCCAACAGGATAAAGCTCTGAGCAACCTGGTCTGATCTTGTCATTGACCTTGCTCTGAGCAGGTGTTGTACCAGGCAGGGAACTTTCATGATCCTTTACAACCTGTGTGATTCTACAGCAATATGGTAAATGGACCTGCTGCTGGATAATAAAGCCATGAATCCATTTTCAAATTCCTAAGGTTTTAAGACACACATCTTTGAGAAATCAGCAGTTAGGCCAGGGAGTATCAAAACCAGACCAGAACATGGGCACTTCATTGATGGAGACTTTAATTAAGTTATTTATTCCATCACATGTCTATTAGGCATAGAGGGAAAATTGTTATTTTCTGTTTAAAAATTCTGCCCATCGTGAAGCTATACCAGCACTCATGTTACCCTTCTGGAAGAAGAAACCTTAATATTTTTCCTACAAAACACATCCCTTTCCTCCAAGGACTTAGGAGAGGCAGTAGTCCCTCTGGAACCAACAATGTGTGCATGCATCCACAGATATTTTTCCTCTTCTAGAGCTGTGCTTGCCGTGTGTCTGTGGTAAACGCTGGCCTCTGGTTTGTGGTGGTAGCTGGCCGTGGGCGGGGATGTGACAGAATCTGGGTGAAGATCTGTGAGAGACTCACTGTTGTCATGCTGAGTGTGAAAGAAGTCTGGGATGACCTACAGAGGAGAAAATCTGTTTATTTTTTTTATACTGGAGAGAGGTGACGCTATTCATTTCTGGTGCATTTGTCATGCTGGCCTCCTGGTGGAAAGCCCATCTGTCTGATCTCTTCTTGCTGCTTTCTTTAGCACGAGAGAGACTAATCATCTGGGACCGTGTGTTGTTTTTATGAGATGTCTCCGGTGCCTGCACAAAACTTCCTGAGCTACAGAGTCTGCATGGGCATTTTTATCATGGGCATGGTCAGCTCGGGTGCAGTGTGACTTACAGAAGCCTTACTGGCTTCACAGAAGACAAATGGGTCCCAGGCAGGTCCCACGGGCCTGGCGGACCACAATTGCAGTCTTCACACGCCTGCAGCTGATCCATTGTACGCATCCAGAACCCCACCATCAGCCCTCGTTGTCACCAGACCGCTGCCCCAAGCAGGAACCTCCGTCCCTCAAGCATGGCTCACCACCTCAGCCTAAGGCAAACAAGCCGTGTGTTTGCTTTGCCGGCACTGTGTTGCAATGCCACCATCTCCCCGTGTGTCACGCAGCTCCGAGGATGTGGCTGAGCCAAGTGACATGTGTGTGAACTCGGCCTGTTCAGGGGAAGTCCTGCTCCCTCTCTCTGTGTGACCTCGAGGTCTTTCTGTTCCTGGCGTTGCCTATATAATACCATAATTTTTTTCCCCTCAGAGATTTGTATTTGCTTTATTACTAAAACAAATATTCTACTTGGGAAAAAAAAAAAAAAGGATCTGTTCTTCCTGTGAAGACCTGTTTGCCTAACAGAGGCTGATTTTCCCAAATGCATCAGCACCTACAATAAAAGACGTCCCTCCCTGCAGTTATTGCTCTGCCTATAATCTTAGGTACTGCCTGGATGCCTGGACATCCACATGGAAAAACAGTAACTATTTTTACATTGTTTACTTTGTTTCTTACGCATATTTATAATGTGTGAGTAACTTAACAGAGTGCTTCTACAGGAACATCCAGATATGATTTCCTCACCAAGGTGACAAGGCAGCCACGTGGCTCATGGCAAGAAGGGCCCAGAAAAGGCAAAAGCGGGGTGTGGTGAGGCCTTGCTTCCCTCCCCTGCCATAACAAAGACTGAGGGCAAGCAGCTTGGGCCTTTTCTGTCCAGTGAAGATAACCTCTGGCAGATACGTGGTGGAGATGAGGAGCAGGTCTGCCTTACCAGCCTCCCCCACAGCTCCGGCCCTCCGCCATTTTGTTTCACCACAGGCGTGACAGGCCTGCGCCCTGTTTTGCACAAAGGCTCCCTCAGTTGTCAGTGCAAAGTGGGCTCGAGAACCATAAGGTTTACATTTCCAAAATGCAGGAGAACAGATGACTCTGGAAAGGTCCTCTTCCCTCACCACTAGCTCTCCCAGCCAGGCCCCAGCCAGCAAGCCAGGAAAGCTCCATGTTCTCCGTAGAGAACATAATTTCTTCTGGTCTACTGCTCACCAGCTGGAGGGGGAAGGTTGAAGTGGGGTGGAGGGACAAAAAGAAGGCTGTAGGTCTTTCCAAGCCCACCTCCTTCATTGTTTCCCTGTGTCTGATGGTGCTTCTGGCTTGTGGAGCACCTGAGAAAGTGGAAGAAATGTGGAAGGGCCCAGATCCAGGCATGGTGGCCAAAGCAACACCCAGCTTGTGTGGCAAAGCCCCCGAGATGGCCCAACAGACGCCAGCAGACCAAGTGAATCAGCAAGCATCTGAAAGAAAAGCTTCATCTTCTTTGGCTCAAATTCTTGACTGGGGTATTATAGAGAAAACCTGACTGCCAGACCCACACATGTGGCAGGCAACATGAAAACAGCGTGTGTGTGTGCGTGGGATGACAGAAAGACAAACAGATACACGGCACACTGCTGTTAAAGAAAACACAGCTCTGAGAGCCAGAGCTTGGGAACCTGAGTGAGAGGAAAGAGATGGGAAGCTGGCGAGGGAGAAGAAAGCCTCGGAAAAACCACCCTGATGCCTGACGTGCTGCTTTCCCAAGGTACTGCAAATCAAAGAGGATTTCTTGTGGGAAGAACACGCTGAGCAGAAAGTCAGATCCTTCTAGCAAAAACAGTCACAGCACTCCAGGAAAGCCTCCACTTTCCAAGGTGAGTGGCAAAGGCAACCCTGGCTAGTGACTCCTTGTGTAAAATTTTCTGTTTTCCTAAGCAGAGATCCTGAACATGATCAAAATACATGAACTTTACCACTTACAAAGAGTCTTGCAGGTAAGTAGGTATTTCTGATTTATAACAAAATGGTGCAGACTAGAAAATCAGGGAAATGTTGCACACTACAGTTGCAGTTAAAACATTCATTCAGACAACCACAAACCAGCTCCCTCAAACAAGGCTCACAATGGCAATCGGGTTTGGATGCTGCCATCTGATGCCCAGATACTTGCACATACATGCATGTGTGTCCATTTGTCCTTTCCCACATTTTATTTTTGCCACACAACCTCTGCAGCGTTGCTGGCAGACAGTCCCAGAGCTGGAGTGGGAAGAAGAAAGAAGCAGGTGATTACTCAGCAATGGTTACACACCCCGAGCTCTGACAGGTAAGCCTAGGCAGCTAAAGAGGGACTATTGCCTCCTGTAAATCTTTGAAGAAGAAGAACATGTTTTGCAGGGAGGATACTGAGGTCTGCTCTTCCAGGACAACATGAGTGTTGTTACAGCTTCAAGATGGGTAGGAGCTCCAACACAAGCAGAAAATTGACAAAAACAGGGGGATAAGATCGTGAGCTGGCACAGCTTAGTCCACCAGGCTTTCCTAGACACTCCCCACTAATGCAGGAGCCCAGCGATGGCAAAGCCACATGCCTTGCCTCCAGCAAAGGGCACGTGTGCCTAGATGATGACATAGGTCTCTTTCCTTCTCTCCACCACGAAAGAGAAGGATATAAAGGTGACAGAGGAAGGGATGGTATTTTAGAGACTGTGCACTTTTTGTTGTATGTGTCCGGTGTTGAAGCAGAGCAGAAGGCAATGTCGGTTTTGCTGTGCAGAAGTACAATATCCTCTTCCCGGCATACCTCCAAACTCCAGCAGTGCCAGGGAGATGTCCGCTTAGGCTGTGCTGGACAGAGATAAAGAAACAGAGGTAGAAGCAAGCATGCCATTATTACACACTTTAGTGAACAACTGGCTGCTGACAAGCAATGTGACAATATACAATCGTATTTTTATAATGACAAACAAATTTATAAAAGCGATGAAAGTCGCATGCATGAATTCAGAAATACTGCTACAGAGCTCTTCACGCTTCAGAAAGCTTGTGATGATCTGCCAGAATATGATCCTAATCTTTATTTTGAAATATTCACGTGGATTTTGGGTGGGTTACATAAATTTTAGATGCATTTTGCATGGGCATCGAATATGGAATTTAAATCAGAATAACTGTAGAATGCATATGTGACAGAAGCCTTCCTAAGGGAACAATAATTGGCTGAGCTGAAATCCCCAAATTTTCAGGTGGAGAGGTGTGCCCCCTGCCACCAGCCCAGCAATGGTGCTGCGGGGGGTTCGGTTATGGGGAGCACCCGGCACTCGGGGGAATTGCTTTGTAGCAGCTGCTGCAAATGAAATGTTTGCTTGGATTTTACTGTTATCAGACTGAGCGCTCAAGAGAAACTTAATTTATCCCATGCCCAGTTTTGCAGTGATGGATAGTGCTAGACAGCAGCATTGCTTATGTGGAGCCTGTATTCATTATTTCTCTATTTGTGCAAAACACAGATGAATCACTTTCCAAAAAAGCCAACCTCATCTCCTGCGGCTGCACAGAGAGCAATGGGAACGGTTGGAAACACACCAGGTGCCTCCCCCCATCCTCTGGATATTTCAGTGCAGCAATATCACCAGGACCCAGCCCTGCAGAGGTGGACCATGGCCGTTTCTGAGATGAGCTTTTCACATGGGCCCTCTCCTCCTGCTGCTACAGGGAGGCACTTTATTATTATTATTATTATTAATAATAATAATAATTATTATTAATTATTTTTTTCCTTAAAAGCCTGAAAAAGTAACTTAGCCATCTTCACCATCTTCACCTGTATTTAACTTCTCCATATTTTTTTCTCTCTGTATAGCTCTTATGTCAGTGTTACCTGGTGCACAGTCACCCTGTCTCCTCCAAAGTCTTTGGAAGGAAACTGACAACACCCTTAATAACATCCTGCAGCTGAGGATTTCAGCTCATTTTGCAAATATCAGCTAACTTTTAGATACTGTTCACCCCATGTTATCATCTTGGTTTGGGAAAAGGAACTGAGGGGCAAAGACAGGTTATCTGGCTGCTGGTGGAGAGGATATCTCCTGCAGAGCCAGGAGCAGAAATCATTTCCTGAATTTATAACCTAATCTCAAGTACTATTCCTGCTTGGGAATGGAAGGGAGGGTCACCAGTACGAGTAACACACACACACACACTCATGCACACACACAATTTGTCTGTCACAAAGTGTGTCTGAGTTTTATTCTTCTTGCCCAAGGGAATCTGCACCTCATGCAGACTTGTCCTCCCGTGGCTGGAGGTAGGTGTCCAGCCAGTGTGGACTTGGCACGGGCCTCTTCATAGTGGGGACACGGGGTAGCAGATACCTCACCTCTCCTGCTGAGTGTTTCCTGGCTGCTCCAGACCTGGAACTGCAGAAGTGGAAGAAGATCTGCCTTTTTATTTTTTCTTGGTCAAGTATTTGAATTCTTCAGGCTCATGGATTGAGGGGGAAAAGTCCTCCCAGTGTAACTCCCTCTCTACTAGCTCCACCTGGAGGCTCCATAAAAATCTGATTTTTTTTCATGTATTTATTTACCCGTTTATTTAGTTTTTTGGATTCAAGGCTGCCTTGGTGTTGAAAAACACTACTGCCAAAAAGCTTAATGCCCAGTCTTCAGCATACCCAGGTCCCAAGACTAACTAGACAAGAGGAGCAGCCCTGGCCAGAGGGGTTGTGGAACAAGGAGTCACAACTGGCTGACACAACCTTCTGGGATAAGAGCATTTGCTCCAGAAGTCTGGTGTCACTCCAGGGATGTGCCATTTGAGCATCCCTGGAAAAGATGTTGTGTTGGAGGTTTGCTCTCATTACCAAAACAGCGTTGTTGCTTCTGTTCTGTGAACGGTGCAGGCGAGATCTCCTGAATCTTCATGCATAAAAATGATGTTGGTGAGAAGAGTACGTGCATCTAAACAAGCTCCAGAAGCTGTCTCTGCTTCTGTCTGACCCATGAAGCAGAGCTAGAAGCACTGTCTCCCATGCAGCTCAAAAATCCATGTTAAAATTGCTTTCCTCAACTCTATCCTGGCATAAATACCAGATTGCTTAATCACAAATTGTTTTTAGAGTAAAATCATATCAGGGACACATACACTGCCCTTCTCCAGAGCAGTCACTGATAATATCGAAGTGAGGAGGGCAGGGACCATGCCAGACCAGCTGAGAGCAGAAGCAGCCACTCCACGGTCCCCCTTTCTCCAAGGTTTTCCTGCTTAGGAACCACCTGCACAACCACCCGCAGCCTGTGGAGTTGTGCTTCTCACCAGGCAAAATGCTTAAGATGCATTGTGACTGACGGCCAGTGCCGATGGGGAGAGAGCACCAGAAAGAGGGGATAAAGAAGGACCCTCCTGTCAATAAGGAATGACAATTCTGAATTAGAAAATCATCCCAAAAGCTGGATGCTATGACGCACCCAGCCAGAGTAGCACCAGAGCGCTGTGTAACATACCCAGCGTGCTCCTAAGTCAGCTGCCAAATTTATTTTTTCTCCTCTAGCTGATAACGAATCCATGCTGGAAGCTCGTGCCCAACCCCGCTGCTCTTGAACTCTGAGTCTGCAAACAGCTGTGCGGTGGCAAGTCTGTTAGTTTAGGCTATTTTGGGAAACAACCTGCCCTTTTTTTAGTCATGAAGCACGTGAAAGGCACAATGGCAAAATTTGGATGCAGTAAAATCACCTCTTGAAATCGCCTAGACCCGCACTCCTTATCTTTTCCTGTCCTGTCGCAATGACACGGTGTAACCAGAAGCAGCACCCCTCTGGAGGCTCCCTGACCCCTGTTACAGCTTGAACTGCAAGCTGTCCTCCACTGACCTCCTGCACATCCTCCTGGGACTCAGGCTTCCAGCTGGGCTGCAAAGCTGGTGACCACTCTCCTCCTGCTGCAGCTTCCACTTCTTTACAAAGCTGGAGAGCAGCTACCAATCCAGAGATGTGCTCCCCTTCTGGGGCCCTCACCTGAGGTACAGGGAAATCAATAGAAGAAGCGTATGTCCCTGAGAGGACCACCTGCTGATCTAGAAAGTAGAAACTTGGAAGAATCTTACCTTTTACTTCCTACTAAGCTATTTTTCCTGGTTTTCACCCCAGTAGACCTATATATTTTCAATCACCTAATGTGTGCTGCCCTTCTTCATCCTTGTCCTGACGGACATCCCCATGTGCCTGGGGGATATGTGCATAACGTGGCTGTGCCCGGACGTGGCCTACGTTTATTTTGGAGTCAATTTTCCCTTTAATGTCAGAGATAAATTTAACTTTGCCTCTTGGACATTTCTTTTCAACTTAGATAAAACCTTTGAGAGTTTAAATTCTCTTCTACGCCCTCCTTGTTGCTGATCAAGCCTCATTCTTTCCCCACCTTACTGTGCTCTTTGCCTTTCTGGACCAAACAATCTACACAGCCAAAGAGGTGAGGTTTGGCCATCATCATGCGAAGGGAACACACGATGTGATCATGGACTAGATGCTGCATGTACCATTTGCCATGCTCCTCCGCAAAGCTGACGCTTCAAAACTGTCAGAATGTTTTTCAACTGAAGTGGGTATTTAACACAAAATAGTTATTTGCATTTCGAGCTGCAAATAGTTATATTTACAGAAGTTCCACTTTCCTTTCGTCTGAGCAGCAGTCATACTTTGGGATTTGCTATTTCAAATGTAAAATGTCTCTATTGAAGCAAACAAACCAAACAAAAACATGAGCAGCAAGGGGAAAAAATGTTGCTAATAAACTCTTTTCAGTAGAATTGTCCTAATTTTTGTAAAGTTAGGTACTTTGAGAGCATGCTGTGTCTGTTTTACTTGCCAGAGTTCTTTTGCCTTACCTTATGCAATGCGAGATTCAAATCACGTTGATTTACTGTGACATGATGCCTTATTTATAAGCCCAAAGTGTGAATCTTTACGGCAAGCATCAGCATAATGTTTAGATTTGTTTATATGAGATAGAGTTTCTAGCTTCACCTGCAGTCACTGTAAAAAATAGCAAGAGGAGAAAAACAACAATGCAAGAAAAACTGAAAATCAATTTTTTTGTTCACTGGGGAACAGCTTTATTTCTTCTCTCAAAGAATTCTTGCTGGGAATGGAAAACTGTCAAGAAAGCACACACGAAGATCAGCTTTGCAGAACTGTCTTGATAAGCTTTCAATAGCACGGAGGGAGGATTTGGGATCCGCAGGGTTTTCCAGGTTCTTCTCATGCCAAACATCCAGGGACTCCACGACAAAGCATGCCAGTCATGCAGAACAGCTTCCTCTCCTCCCTGGGAGCCTTTCTGCTGATGCATGAGCTCAGCCAGCAGCCCTGATGTTCTTAGCTGCTCTATCTAGAAACCTTCCAGGAGTGGGTTTTGCAATTCAAATCTTGATTTCCCCTGGGTTCGATTCTCAAGGAAGATTTATGCGTCCTCATCTTGGAGTTGCTGCTTGGAGCCCTAACTTTTGTTCTCTCGGGGAAGTAACTAAGCTAATAAAGTGGAAGTGAGATTCCTTGCTACCCAGGAACTCTGTGTTTACTGAAAGTACCCTCCTTGCTAACTGAAGAATGCCTTTTAACTTACCCACTTAGAGTTGCTTAGAAGATGGAGGGGGTGTCTAAGGCTCAGTGGCTTTCATAGACACATAGGTCAGAAGCCACCCAGCCCAAATTCCTGCTGAACGCAAGGCCAACCTGTACCTGTCTGCCCAAGGCTACATCCAAGCTTCCACAACACCTCTGGTTGCTCCAGTACTTGATCATCCTCAGACTTGATTAATCAGTTTCTGGTGTTCCAGCTTGAATCTGTTGCCTCTTGACCCTCCACTGCATGCTGCTGAGAGATCTGGCTCTGCTTTCTCTGCAACTTCTGTTTTAGTAGCTGTTGACAGTAACATCTCCTGAGCCTTTCCTTCTCCAGACTGAACAACCCCAGCCTCTTCTCATACATTATGTCCTCCAGCACATTACTACTCAAAAATATAATCCCAGAATAGGAATATTTCAATGAAAAGCAAGATGCAAGTTTCCTCTTGTACTAGAAAGCTGTAACGGCCTCTAGGCTAGAAGGAAAAGGGATGGCTACTACTTCTGGTTTCATCTGCATATTTTCATATGTCTGTTACTACAAGAGCAAAGCTGCCTGCAGAAACACTGCACTTCTTGTGGCTTTTGTCACTTTGCAGAAGAGATAGCTAACCATAGAGGGAGGCATCTCCCAGAAATCTAAAAACTAGAGAAAGTAGAGCGAATGCAAACAATATCCGCCACTCACTAGTTTGAGAGCTTTTAGGTAGTAGGCTGGTAGTTAAGCACGTGGTCAATAAGAATTAGTAAGATTTCTGAATTATTTCACAGAAGTATGGAAGAAACACAAACAGTGCTTAAAACTCATAACATGAGATCAATCAATTTAGGTAGCGTTAACTTGAGAGGGTATGACCAGATAGTCCATCAAGTACTAAGGTCAATTATGCATCTGTTCTGACACACCGAGCGTTGTAAGCATCACTTTACGTGATTATGTTTTCACCTGGAAAAGGCTGCTTTAAAACAACCAACCAAAAAAACACAACCTGGAAAGCCAGATCTTCCCTTTCTTTAAAAAAAAGTCTCCCCATATTGTAATAATTCTGTAGGTATGGCACAAAACACACTGCAAGATTTATCACCTCTTATTTATGATATCGAGGCACAGATCTGTACTTTTGCCTTTCACTATCCCATAGCCTTGTCAAGCAGAGTTGTGCGAAGTGCAGCTATCCCCTGTAACATTTACTGTAAAACACATTGCCTTAAAACAAGATGCATCATGGTAATTACTGGCATGAACACCTTTGGTCCCTTGGCTCACATTGAAATGAAATTTTTACTGACTGTGTGTGGAGCACCAGAAGGCACTCATCACATTGGCAGCTTTCCTTACTTCCCTAATTCCTGTAGGAGTTCCCAAATTGTCATGTAAAGAGATGTATGAAGTTTGCTTCTCATCTTTGCTCCATTTTCTAAAATGCTTGTTTTTTCCCCCCCCCCTTTCAACTGATTATGTTTAGTACTTCTTTGCAACATACTGTCATTTTATTTAACAACTACAGTGGTGTTACAAGAGCAACTTATTTTAAGGATTAGCTTACTGGTGTTTGCTGACTTATTTTATATTCTAATTAATAAATCCCCAAAGAAGCCACTTCTTTAGCTTAGAATATATAAAGGCTTTTAGGTCTGGTATTTTTTCCTTCCCTCTCTAAAATGGTTATTTCTTCAATCCTTTTTTTGGTTTGTTGTCCTTAACTGATGGAAATGAGATGAATCCAGCTGTGACAGACTCAAGATTTACTTTAGTACAAGACAGATATTGGAACAGGGCAGACAAAAACTTAACACCAACATTGTTTAAGCAAAAATCCCATTACCACGAGAGTTTGTACTCTGCAGCCATGGTGGGATGTACTTAGTGCTCAGAAAACAAGTAGAACACATAGCACATCTAAGAAATTCCTTGAGCAAACCTAGTCCAAGTCTTGTAATACATAAGGTGGGCTACTACACTAGATATAGACAAAACAGGAGTCTAGAAGAGTTGCAGAAACATTCACTTGTGATTGCAAAGGAATAATTACAGTTCAATATATTTGAAATAGCTTCCTGCAGTGAAGTGGTTGGAGGCTGCAGTAAGAATTCTCAAGCATATGTATTAACCTTTCTTGCCCTTAACCAAGCGAGGTTCTTGTCTCCTGGGACAAAAGGCTCTGATTGCCTTTGAAGCCACAACCAAATTAGTACTGAGCTACAGTACTAAAACTGCTTTGGAGCTGTAGTGCTGGAGTATAAATTTGCCTTCAGGCTTTCATGTCTGATGTTGATATACAGTAATTTTGCCTGGGAGAGACAAATGGAAGTGTGAGTTAACAAAGTTCTCATAACTAGCTTAAAAAATAAAATTTAATAACCTATTTTAGAAAGTTGTACTATTAAATTCTTCTACCTACACAATTAAAACATGCAAGTAAAGTCCAACAGACTACTCTTAGACATTATGTGATTAAGCATCTTTTAATATTTTTGACAAACATTGTAAGCATGACCAGAGTGAACAGTATATATTTGGAGTATGCCCAGTGATAGACTTGTCACTGAACTACCAGTTCAAGGAAACCTATTGGCATTTTAATTTCCTTCCCAGTTGAGCCATAGGATGCTGAAGTGATGATAGACCAGGATATGTTCCAATAGTGCCAAATTCTAATCAAAACTGAAGTTGTGCGTTACTAGCCAAGGCAGAGGCAAACAATTACTCAATTATTTTATCATACACAGAAAGCAACTAGTATTGAACAAAGTTTGGTCAACAAACTAGTTTCACTTACTTAATAATCTTTTTCGCTAATAACTCAATAGGCACAACAGTACCAGTGAGCATATGAACTTTAAAATGCACAATTGCCACAGACAGTTGACTTGAATACAGTAATAGTGTTGGTAGCAGACTTAGAGACGACTTTTAGATTCTGACATTGTCAAGTGATCTTGTATTTCTGGATCACCTAGTCATGCACTAGAGAGGAATTCCACAGCAGTCTCCTTCTCTTCAGTTAACTCCTTAGCAGTCAGATCCATCTTCTCACGAGAAAAATCGTTAATAGGAAGACCTTCAACAAACTTCCAGGTCTTGTCCTGTTTGGGGAAAAAGAAAAGCCCTCCACGTGAGAACAAGCTTCACTCAGTGTGCACAAAGGAAACTTTACAGTCTACGAACTACAGAGAACTAAATGTCACCTTTGAAGAGAATTTTCAAATTGGCTAATTTAAAACTAGCTTGCTCTTAATGATGTACAACACTGAGTTTGTACCTTAGTAAAGGTGGTAAGCATTGTTCACAGCTAAATGAAAAATCGTATTTTCCTGCTGTTGGATAAAGATCTGAACTTGTAAAAGAACCGAGTAAGACCGCTTTTTCAAACATGATCTATGCAGTCAGAAAAAGTTTACAACAAGTAGAAGTGAATTTTGTTTTCAAAGAATACTTCCAGAAGTAGCTAGTCATGTCAGATTGCTTTGCTGTACTTATTTGACAACTACTTCCAAAACAGTGAACAACAGTCCTCTCTGTGACAGACTGCTAAAACCCTCAAGTCCCAGCCACTGCAGTTCCATACCAAAAGCACTGCTGTTAAAGAAGCTCCTTTGACAACTTAGCTAGGACTTGCAGAAAACACTTAGATGTAAATACAGACGAGTTACCTTGATCACAACAGGGAATGAGTATAGCAAGTCTTCAGGAACACCGTAAGAATTGCCATCAGAAATGACTCCCATGGAAACAAATTCCCCCTGAAAGAGAGAACAAAGATAATTTTCTCACTGCTAAAAGTAAGCAAAATTTTAACTTCCAATATATTGCACCTCCTGACACAGACTATAAGAGAGTTTGATTATTCCCCTTCTCAACACACATAGATGCCTGAGTTCAAAGACACTGGCATGTAATCAAAGCATCAGGCAAACAAGGACTTACTCAAGAGTTACATCTTACCGCTGGAGTGCCAAACCAGATGTCCCTCACATGATCACAGATAGCTTTGGCAGCTGACATTGCACTGGACAGCTTCCTAGCCTTTATAACAGCTGCTCCACGTTGCTGAACAGTCTGCAATTAAGAAAATAAATAAATTATAAGCAGCAAAATCACGGTTTGGTCTAACTGTTGCTAGTGAATGCCATACGGAAAATCCGCCTTCCAAGCGTGATTTAATTTCATCAGTCAAGATGCTCTTCTATCAGTAAACGAACATGGCATACAAAGCAGAAATACTATTAGAGTTTTGCTAAGACAAGAACACGATGGAATATTTTAAAGGCTTGCTCACTTCTTTATACCTGCTTTACTGTTAGCAGCCCACTAACTTCTCTTACTAACCAGATCTTTCAAGCTTTTACCACCAAGAGACTTCAAGCATGTCAATAGTAACAGACTTCTTAGAGCCTCATTGGGAATTTGGGTTTTTAGCTGAATGCCAACATGAACTTTTGATGGTCTCAATCCTATGGTACTTAATGCATAAAATTCACATAGTCCCTGAAGATTCCTTCAGCCCCTCCTTATCTTAGCCAAACTATACGAGCACAGATCAGCATTACAATGTACCTAGAATGCAAAACCAGTATCTTGCTGTACTTTGCATGGCCAAGACAGGATCAAGGACATGTCAATGAGAAACTCCTGTAACAGGTTTCTGCTTACACACTGGCTCATGAACCTTGGTTGCTATTATACAATCATTTTTTCTTTATCAGCAAGCATGGAGTAGAATAAGTTGTATCCAAATCAAGATAGGACAGAGCACAGTCATGTGTCAAAACACACCCCAAGCCCCATACTAAATGTGTCTTGGCTAAGAAGTAGAATTTGGCTGTCAACATACCAGTAACACTGCAATACCAACCAATGGACATCTGCTTGGAGTCATGTTGAAAGGTTTTAGTAATTCTCTTCCACTTTATATTGCAGTTAGGTAGGCTGTTCTCTGTCTATTACTACCATTATTTTGTTTTAATACCTTCACTTATTACTAACCCACATTAAAAGACTTGCATGTTTTCCTTTTTTTTTTTTCCTTCAGATTTTTGAGAAATGTTGATGATGAGGCCATAGATTATGATTTGCGGGAGGGGGGAACGGGGTGCACCACACACACAGCAGGGAGGGCTGCTAGGCTTTTTGGTGGCTGGGTGGGAAGCAGCCTGCTTCATCCACAAAGCCACTACAGTGAGCTGCCAATAGTGCTTGTGCGTCAGATGAGTTGCGCCTAAGTTATGACCAAATTTTTTTTTTTTGTTGAATCATTTGAGCAACCTAAGTGGATTTTTCTATCGGTGTTTACACAAGTTTCATAACGGCTTGAATTTTCAAGAGCAAATAACTGATTAAGACAAGCTATCTGAAGATGATTTACTCTAGATAAATGGATGTTCTGACACAGGAAGAGCTTGGTGGACTAAGTCAGTTAGGTATATAGTTTACAGTTTTGTGTGAAGTTAGGAGAAAGCAGAAGCACAGAAGGTTCTTTTTAAAAAAAAAGAAAAATCAAGATCTTACCAGGATAAAGTCTCCCTTCAGCCAGCTGTCATCTTTTATCGCTTCATAAACTCCAACTTCCTTCCCTTTCACATTTACCTTCGCATGGTTAACATCTGGATATTGAGTGGAGGAGTGGTTGCCCCAGATGATGACATTCTTCACATCATTAGAAGTCACACCAAGTTTGAGAGCAATCTAATTGGAAATTAAAGACATCCACTGTATTAACTTAAACTTCTCAATTCACAAACTTCTTTGAAAGTGCTGCTCTGTTTGTATTTAGCAGACACAACAGAAAGCATTCTACTTTGAAAAGGTTCTTTTTACCTGAGATTTAGCTCTGTTGTGATCCAAACGAGTCAAGCAACTGAAGTTCTCCTTTGGTATTGATGGGGCTGACTTTGATGCAATCAGGCAGTTGGTATTTGCTGGATTCCCAACTACCACAACCTTGATGAAGCATCAAAAAATATACTTAGTCAGAAATACTGTTTTTGCAAAACAACTCCTTCAAGTGAAATACAAAAACACTGTATATAGGGAATGGCTTTGCCTTTGACACAACAATCTCTTGGTTGTGTCCAACATGATTGTTTTATAAGTGTTGTTCATAGTCACTGAGTCTTCTGTATGCGCACAGAAAAAAATTCTAGCTAGGTATTTCCTTTACAGTTCGACAAATGTGAAAGAACAAGACTTCCAGAGAGATCTGCACATTGACCCACAGCCTGAATTCAAATTCCATGCTACTGGATGCATGAAAGCCACGATATATAGATACTAGTCAGTCAACAGGAAATTCACTATCACCTTAAAAACTGTTCCTAGACTGGCTGTCACTGCTTTATATAATTGCTTTATAATTAGAACAGTTGCTTATCTCAATGTTCATAGGCAGAAGTAAAATATTGCCTGAACTTAGATTGATTTATTACAATGGGAAAACCAATTTTTATGCACCCTTCATCTACTAATATGCCTCAAATGATTAACGTCTAGCTCCATATAATCTCAATCACACAAGCTAATCCACAAACCTTCCTTTGTATTTCCCCCTTTTGAAAATAAGTTCAGTAAATTTTCCATTACTCTGCAATAGTTATATTGATAGTTTTTATTCCAACTGTATAAAGCAGCAAACAAGTCTTTAGAAGCAGTAGGAAGTCCATCAGCAGAGGAAGTAGACATTAAAAAGTCAGTTACAAAGCACAGTTGGAGTTTGGGTCCGAGATTAAGAGCAGTAGGAGAGCAGCCACATGATCCCATTAACTGTGCTGAAGCGATCTGAGAGAGAACAATTAAAAGCTTCCAATGTTCCAAAGACCAAGTCACAAACAACTAAAATAAAGCCAATTTTTTGTGCAACTGTAATTCCATATTGACACTGAAGTTAAGGGTCATTATGTTAAAGCCACAGATGGATACAAAGTAGGCAGCTGCATGCGGATAATACAGTTCTCCCAGAGAAGAGAGGACAAGCAGAATACTTTTTTAAAATATAGGCTTTTATTTATTAATTTAAGAATTGCTGGTAACCACTCCAGAGTATGTGTGGAATATAGCGATACATTCTAAGACTTACCTTTTCCACTGAATGAATTAAGAACTAAGTCATCTACCTATTTAACATACCATATCTCAAACCTTGACTGTGGTATATTCTCCACGGCTTAAGAAAAGGAATGCCTTCACTGAATAGGCTCCACCTTGCACAGTATCATTTTACAATGTATTTAGATCTCTAAATAACTCACTAAAGAGTTAATTTTTAAAATTCAGTTTCTGTATTTACCTTGACAGTCTTTTTGGCATACTTGTCCAAAGCTGCACCCTGAGACTTGAAAATTTTCACATTTGCTTTGAGTAAATCCTTCCTCTCCATGCCCTCTCTCCTCGGCATGGAGCCAACCAAAATTGCTATGTCAAGGTCTTTGAATGCAACTTCCTCTTTGTCTGTTGGAATGACCTCTAAAAAAAGGAAAGGGGAAAACAAAAATCTGAGTAAGATAAATACTTATGGCAAAGCATTAATTGGATTATTCCTCAGTTCATAAATAATATTTAATGCAATCTGAAAACAGCAGCACCTTTCCTTTCCAAAAATACAAATACAGTAATTTGGCCTTAAAGCCAAAGATTAAATACATACTAGTCAACAGTTTCTATATACAAATATTTAAAACTATAAATTCTAAGTACAGGAGAAAGATGTATGTCAAAATATACCTTTTGTTTCTCTCTAAATACATACGTGTATACATATTTATAAATACATATGCATACACGCATACATATATATGTTGCTCTTCACTGTTGCCAAAATAATTAATTTACAATGTAAAGTACCAAGTACCAACATAAATGAGGTTTTCCTTTACCTTTAACAACAATTCAAACTGAAGAAGGTTTGATTTGTACAAGAGCTGGAAGGTACATGTTCTTCAACTAAGTACTGCAATAATTACTGTAGCTTCTACTGGCTCCCTCTCTTCTGCTTGTTTAGAACAGATGAACTTAACTTGCTTATGTGACTTGAGGAGCAATTTCTCAGTTTGTCTCTTTATGAAGAAGGTATTTCTAAAGAAAAGCTTTTTCATTTGGTAGAAGCATGTAGCCATAGCCAAAGATTCAAAGTTATTTCACCTTTAGGCCAGAATGCAATGTATATGTATATGTAGAGGTTAGTGATGATTTTTTGTACATGCTAACTACCAAGGTTTAGATTATGTACACCAAAACTCAGATATCTACTTAGTCAATTGATGTACTTCATGACACTCTTTCTAGCACGTTGCCTAAGTCAAATGAATTTAACTTCCACAAAATATAAAACCAAGAAAAGGATCGTCCAAATATTTCTTCTGGTTATCACCATTTAAAGAAACTTATAAATCCAGTAGCTATGTTAGAACATCTTGTTAAGTATACGAAAACATAAGAAAAACTTGTTTTGTCCACCTCTCAGCAGTGGCAGGGCACAGTCTTGCAGCTCCATCACTACACCTTCCAGAACAGTCATCATGGGGGTGATATCCAGCAGCACAAGCACAAGCGGCTGTAAAAGAACAATTGAATGTGAATTGGTCAGTCACCTGCTTTGAAGATTAAGTTTCTAGCAGATAACAGGACAAATTATCTAGTGCAAGGGGTATCAACTTCAAATCCATTTACACAAGCTGTAAAACTTCTCCACAAACAACTACATAAGCTTGCCTAACAGAGCAGGACTCATTTTTCCTAAAGAATAAAGTGCTAGCATATTGGTAAAATTGAGTGCCTACAAAAAATAAAAAAAGCCTCTGACAGCTCTGTAGAACTCGGCAGTTTTGATACTATTCATTAGTGCACAGCAGAGAGGAGTGAAAATTCAGTTGACATTTACCTGTTCTTTGCCAAAGACATCTCCCTTGGCAATACTGTAGAGCAGCGAGTAAGCAATCTGCCCAGCGGCTCCAGTCACCAGGACTCTGATAGGTTCACCCTGGAAGAAAGTTGGGAAGACTTATCCACAGCCACACAGTGCAGGCTCACACCACCTCAGAGCAGTAAAAATTAAGTTACTACAGAAATAAGGTTATTTAACCTGGATGATATCATGTGCCTAAATGTGGATCAAGGCCAGCTCCTGGGATCACGCTGGAACCACCAGCAACTTCTCTACCTGCCTTTACAGAAACAAACCACGCTTTCAAAAATATCCCCAACAAGAAACACTCCTGGAAAAGCTCCTAAAACGCCAGGAATGACAGTCTGAAAAACTCTGTATGCCTTTTAACAGTGCTATTTTTTTTTAGCATAAGGTGTTTGCAACACGTACCCACTCATTAGACTACCCGCTTACACTTTAACCTCACTGAGACATTTCATAAGTTGTTGCACTTTCCCAGTTTTCAGATTCTTACAATACTGACGGTTGATTTTATTAAGCATTTTGAATGCTTACTTGCAACCAAAAACTTGCTGAATGCCATAAGCCAAGGGATCTGTTGGACTTATAACTAATGCCTCTCTAAACTGTTACACAGCAATTTAACAAATCCACAGACAAAAGCTACATTATGGACAAATAAAGACATTAATAACCCTGATATAACTGTCCATTATCAAAGTAACCAAAAACTCCAAAAAGACTGGGAGAACACTGTGCCAACATGCTGCTATATTGTAACTAAGAACAACAACAAACAACAACCAGAAGGCTTACTCAGCAGCAAAAGTCCATTTTGTTAATCAGAACCAGAACACTGGGAACTCCAGAGGCTAGTTAATACTGAAAAGGCAAAACCTGCCAAAGGCTGTTGTTCATAATCTGATATTCTTTAAGCCTGCTTTTTGCATCTCCCTTTTTCCCTATAGGCATTATGGCTGCGGTAGACTATGCTAAGACAGGAACAAGCAGACTCTGACCAGTCTGCTGGAATTACACACTCAATTTTTTTCAGATAATTAAAAGATGATTGTTCAAGTTACAGACAAATCACTTTACACATTTAATTATGTCTGAAGCGATTTAGTTGCATACTGGGTTACATTACAAAGTACAGCTTGCAGACTACAGGCAGTTGTTTCGCTTAGCACTGGAGAAGCTGCAGCTAAAATACCGAATCCAGTTTGGGGGCTCTGAATTTTAGAGGAATGTCGAAAACCAGGAAGGGTCCAGACAAGCATGACTTGGATGGCTGGAGCCCAGCTCTCACGTGCTGTAAGATGACGCTGAGGAAGCTGCACGTAGTCTGGAAAGGTAGAGGACACAGGGTGCTCCAACAGCAGCCTAGCATTGCTTCGAGGAGGGCTACAAAAATAACACTGCCAAATGCTTCTTGGTAATGGCAGATGGCAGAAAAGGAGGCTACAAATTGCAGCTTGGAAGGTTCAGCGTGGACATTACGAGAAAAATTCTTGGCTAAGGGGGTACTGCTGCACTGGAACAAGGTACCCAGAGAGTTTGTGCAAACTTCACCCTTGGTGGCTTTCAAGATTCAGATGAAAAAGCCATGCAATGCCCAATTTAGCAGCAGTAAAAAAGATTTGCTGTCGGGCTGCCGTGGACAACCTCAGAGCAAGACAGAGGTCAGACTGGATGACCTCTAGACATCCTTCCCAACAACATTCCTGCTATGAATATTTATAGGGAGATAATTTAGGGATTTGAGTATATACTCCCTGCAGTAGTTACCAGCCAAGCACAGCTGCATCAAGCTAGCATTAGATAACCACAAAAATGAGGCCACCCAGCAGCCATCCCATTCTACCCCATAATAGATAAAATGAGAGCAGAAGTGATGAAGTTACTACTCCTGAACACACAGATGTAGAACTCAACGTGACTTCACCTTTGTTTTGCATTACACTCTTCAAATATTTAGTTAAATAGCTGCCAGCTAAGGTGTTGAACTGCATTATTTTCTTTCGAGCCTGTCCTACTGGGAGTCTCAGACCTCACCAAAATGATGTGAAGAGAGAGGAAGAAAGCTGAAAATCAATTCTTCCCATTTTAAAATCTCAAAATTAGTTTCAGTGCACTGTTCTAGAGTAGGGAAGTTATACCCTACAAATGTACTATAATGTCTGAATGATGATGGGCAGCACAGACTAAGCAGGTTTAGCTGCCAACATTTCCAGGTGTTTTTAAGGAGACCCTACATTTTATTTAAGCAAATGGAACAATGAACGCCGTTTTAAGGCAGCTAATCATATATCAGTTTAGAAAGTAAGTACTGGAAAAATTACTGCGTTGCAAGAACTTGGCCTGGTAAAATCCTGTCTCAGTAGCATATAAAAACAGATCCTGTGTTACACGTTCTACGCCAGAACTCAGGGCGAAAACTGCCGAACGCATTTTCTTGGTGTTACATGGTAACTTAAATCAACATTGAATTTGACATGAGAATTTCTGCCGAAATAGAAGACTAAGAAGTTAGGCTCTTTCTCCTTCACAAACTGTGAGCCAATCTACGCTGGTGTCACAGAAGGTGAACAAATTCAACAAAATTTTTTTCCACTATATGCTTTCCACTTTATATGTTATTGGGATTTAAACATTAAAAATTTTAATAAATCTACTAACATTATGGTGCATATTTAGCACAGCAACAGAACAAGAAGATAAAAATGCCAGAGGTAGGTCTATTTTTTCCTGGGACAGACTTAGCATTTAGCCTTGTTAAAAAACCCTCAGTCTGACGCAGATCCACCCTCTCAAAAAATAATGCTTGTTACCATCCTTCCTGTTGTCCTCCCTCTATTTTGGGCTGGAAGAAATGCGACAGCTAACAAAGTGAGGAGTTCTTCCTATTTAGTTTTTTCTCTCCAAGCCCTCAGTATGTTGGATTAACAAGGTTAAGTATGTTGGATTAATAAGAGTTAACTCTTCCTAGAAAACTTAATGTCACATCACATCTAAGAACTGGTAGCACTGAGCATCTGAGGCTACTTTTGGAGTAGGGAGCTTAGAGAAGAATGCAGCTCTCGAGCTGACAGCTTCTCTGCATGGCAGTTGTAGGTGCCACACATTTGTGTTCAGGCACTTTAATCCGTGACTTGGCTCCTGCGCTGGCCTCCAACAAGAATACTTTCATGCGTTGGTAACTGCAGAGGTGACCTTTATTCACCCTCAGGTAGACATGAGCTAGAGAAAAAAAATATAACAAATCTAACTGAGCTATTTAATTCCAAAGTTTTTTCCACTCTGCGTAAATCAGATATGTAATTTAAGAGTTTTAAGAAACAGAAAGAGAACAATCATAAGAAGGAAGCAAAAAAGTGTAAATATTGCAACCCTAGATATGTTTGTCCTAATGTTCTAGTTCAACAATCATGTAGGATCCCCCCGCCTCCAAATCATCACAGATAAAAGTGAAGATTCTGTTACCAAATGATGAAACTGTGGGTTTAACACCTCTCCCAATCCAACTTTGGCTTAAGAACTCTATGCCTAAATTATCTTTGTGATTACTGCTGACCTAATATAATGACCTGTGATATCAGCAGACCTAAAATATCAGTGCCATACATGACAATAGCACTACAGTGCAAAACAGATCAGCAGGTTACAAAGTTTGGTTAAAGAGCAATATTAAATAGCCTGCTATATACCAGGTGTGGAAAGGAGAAAAATCTACGGCCTGTTTACACTACTCATGGACTTTGCATTACTAATTGCAATTACTAAAGAACTGAATAAGCATTATTGCTGCTGAAGTTTACTTTCTGTAACACGCCATCAGCTTTGCATTATTCCTGACCGTCAATGCCAACGAAGCTATCCCACCTTGCTGACAAGAATGCTTCAAGCGTACCAGTGAGCTTAACTAACCGCACTGCCTTGGAAACCTGGGGCCTCCCTTTGTGCCCCCAATGCAGCAGGGAAGCACTCACAATAAATCTGTCTGGAAATGCGGCAGAAGGAATCAAGACAGCCGTGTACTTTAGTAACCCAGCAGCGCTGTGGTTCACAGACAGAGTTCCAAAGGAATTCTTTCCTTCCCAAGTGACCTTCAGGAAGGTGCCCTTAAAAATTTTTTCCGTTTCATTTAGCTAACAGCGGTTGCATCAATAGACAGAAGATTTTGTTTCAGAGGTTTGAAGCCTTTGCCCAACAGCAGAAGAATACCTAGAATATTGAAAGAAAGAATGAAAAGAGCAATACTCTGAAGAGTCTGAGCACCAAAGGAACATCTTCAACTAGGAGATCCTTTGGAGACCAACAACCTCATGGCAGCCAGCATTTTGAAAGCTCAAGTGCAAAACAGAACATTTTGACTTGAGGTCACTCCTGACAACAGATATATTGAATAATAATAATAATAATAATAAAAAAAAGTAGAACAGACAAAGTTTACAGACTTATGTAATCTTAGGATATAACTGGAAAAAAAAGGCAAGTTTCAGGTCACGCAGACATCTTTTTTGTAGATAAGTACTAAAATTAAACGTTTGAACGAGAAGGTATAATGGCTAGGTGAAAAAGCGAAAAGAAATACTTTCAAGATTATAAAGGAAAGCAAGGTCTCTGTACAAGATGCATGCACACGTGTGCGTGTACATACAAACCCAAGCACTCCCGTTCATCCATGCACCCTCAGTGCAGAGCTGGAGAAGCTCCTTGACAACTTGCAGAGCCTAGCAAACCCCCTGGACCTCTGACAGCACGCAGGGCCGAGACCCGAGATGCGAACACCTCGCCGGCATTTCTCCTTGACAAGACAACCGCAGCGGCCCCTTGGACGCCCCACAAAACCGGCAAACGCTCACTGGCTTTGGAAGCGAACGCGGGGCCCAAGCCGAGGCGAGGGCTTTGGGGAAGCTCCGGGGACCCGCCGGGTGCCATTCCGCGACCACCTCCGCCTGAAGGAGCGAGCCAACGGCCCGCCAACGGCCCGCCAACGGCCCGCCAACGGCCCGCCAACGGCCCCCCAACGGCCCCCCAACGGCACCGACCATGGCTGGGAGCGGCGGGCCCGTCAACCTCGAGGTCACCTCTACGGCGCGACTGCGACCGCCAGCAGCGCCGCGCTGAGGTACAGAGGCAAGGGGCGGGGCGCGCCGCCCCGCGCAGCCGCCCGGGGAATGTAGTCTCGCGTCCCGCCGCCTTCCGCGGGTGGCTGCTAAGGAGGAACTACAACTCCCAGCGTGCCTCGGGGCACGCGCGCCAGGCCCCCCGACGCTATTGGCCCACCGGGCCCGTTCATTGAGCGGACGCAGCTCGGGGGCAGCAGGCGGCGACTGCGCATGCGCGCCGGAGAGAAGGGGGACGGGGGCTACGGCAGCGCGGAGATTTGCGCATGCGCCAGGCTTGGGGATGGGGCGCGAGGTATGCCGGGAAATCCCCGGCCTGGAAGGAGGGGGGACGAGGTCACCGCGCGTGCGCAGGCGGCGGGGCTTCGGTGGTTGCTAGGTGACGGGCGCGCGCGCGAGAGACCCCGGGGCTGCCCTCCCCCCCAGTCACCTCAGAACCTCCCCCCCCTTCCCTCACAGCCGGGGCCCCGTCACCGGGCTGCGGGCAGTTAAAATAATAAAACCATAAAACAATCGGCGTGGTCGTGCTTTGTTTGGGGAGGGGGAGAGGATCCAGCCTTCTGTCCGTGCCCGCAGCCGGGCCGGCGGTGGCACAATTGATGTTCTCGTCCCCGGGTCCCCACAGGGCTCCTCAGAGGACAAATCCCATAATTCAGCCCAGGCTCGCTCGTCCCAACGCTTTGCGGCAGGATTATGTGTTAATCCTATTCCAGGCTTCGTAGGTGATTTGGTTTTTAATACTCCAGGCAGCGCGCAGGCTGACATCCGTCAGTTTCCCCTCAGGGAGCAGTAAATTGCTCCTCCAGGGCAGCGGGTGTAAAATGGAAATGTTTGTGCTAGTCGTGCAAAGTGTGCTCATTTTTAGCAAGTCTCATCGCTAATTGTCCTTATGCCACAATTCCAGGCTTCCTGTGGCTTGGCCGAGACTTTAGCTGAACCTCTGGCAGCTTCTGACGTACAGAAAACTGCGGTGTCAGAGTTGGAAAGGTATAGTTGTGCTCAGTTTTATTTTAAATACCAAACTCCTCAACACTGTACTGACTTGTACCCGTTATTAACCATACGCTTTTACCATGAATGAAGTTTATACCCAAGTTCTGTGCTGGGGGTGAATTTCAAAGCTAAATAGCTGCAAGCAAAGCTGGGCTCTGGCTTGCTGTGAAACACAGAGAAGCCTGTTATGTAGAAGGGCCCCTAGTTTCAAAACGTATTCCCAGAGCTTCCTAAGATGCTTTACACTAGTGGCTCTAGTATTTTTTTGCACCCAGACATTGTACAGACTTAATTATTGCTATTTAAGATTATTTAAGATGTAAATTTACATAAAAGCTGGTGTGGACCCACATAAGGTAATTTCCACTTGCTATAATGAGTTCATTTTAAGTTGATTCCTTATCAATTTTCAGCTAAATCAATGTAAGCATGCTGTAAACTGATTTGCTTGTCAATGTGGCAGATTATATTGGTTTAATGGATTTCAGTTAAGCTAATTAAAATTTATTCTGTAGGTAAGGATCTGTTTTCATTCTCTGTCCTCTTCTGTCCAAGCTTGTGCTCCTTGGCTTATTTGTTAATAAAGGTAACATATGTAGTGTTGAAACTGATTTGTCAGAGATGTGTATATCAGTTTATTTTAAATCTGTTCCTTTTATAATTAGTCCCAGATAGTGCAGTCTTAAGCCAATTTAACTCTGTCTTTTGTGCTGACTTAACTGAAGATATGTTAAAGTTTTGCCTTTTGTGAATGTGGTGTAATTTTCCTAGTTAGCAAAATATAACAATTCTGCAATTTCCTTTTTTCTTGGCTTAAATTTGTTTTATATTTGCTAGGCTTTTATGTCTTCCAAGCAAAACATAACTGCACTAATCTAAACAAGAGGAATGCGAGATGCTTCCTTCTTCTCCATCTGTTTTTTACACCTTTTTTTTCCTGATATTTATTAATTTTTAAAATCCTCTGCTTCTGGATATAAACCTTTCTGGCGTTCTTGCCAGGAAATGTTGGTTCTTGGTCACGTTCCTATTGCATTTAGCTCATGTCATCAACTTCAGATTGTCGTCACTGCAGGAATCTATGAACATACAGTGTTTGAGTTTCTGCATCCCATTCTTCCAAATCCGTGTGCTCTTTATCTTCAAGAGCTGTGATGTATTTGATTTCTTTTTGTTGATTTATTAGTCTTAACACCTTTTCAATGTTTCCGATATTTTCACTGAAAATTTAACACCATTTTTCCCGATCAATTTTGTTACAGTATTCAGATTTCCTCCAATTTGTTACTGTCTCATAGTTCTCTTGCCACTGTTTCATCTTCTATTTTTTGAGATGGTGAGATGTTCATGTAATTCTTTAAAAATTCTTTAATGCGTCCCCCATATTTTATTAATGTATATCTCTTAAGTAGCGCTTGCAGACAAAGAGCTGTGTAAATGCAAAAAATTAAGTGCAAAAGAAGTAATGGAACTTCAGCATGCGCACAGATTGGACTCTAAGATGATTCTTGAAATATATTTTACAGTTTTTTCACTCAGTAGAATTGAATTATGTGGAAATTGGTGTAATTAAACAATGCAATTAATACTCAAGATGTTTCGATCTCCATCTTGTGAGGATTAAGTATTATTTCTCAACGTGACTATTAGTTTTGAAGGATACTCTTCCAGAATTCTATGTTTTATTTATATAAGTACACATATATATATTTCAATATTTTAAAATAAATTATTCTCTGTTAACAGGCGGCTGTGTTCTTTATATTTTGGATCAGATTTTCTTTTTCTTCATTGCCATCTATAGAAATTATTGAATTATTTTGGGTAAGTTTTTACATTCATTTCCAATAATTTGTGAAGTTATCTATTTATTTTCTCCATTTAGAATACAGTTATTCTTTTACCTAATGCACTTGCTTACAGTTTTTATACAAAAATGTGTCTCAGGTAGCTAAACCTATGTGATATAAGTAATTCCTGAATTGTTTAAGACTAAGTAAAAAAAAAACAAAACTATATAATTGCTGCTTTCAATCCTAGAAATAATAGTAGAATTTGAACAATTTTGGAAGCCTACTCTCCATTATGATCCAAGGGAATAGTAAAGGATTTTTCAGAAATAAAGTGTTAAAAAAATAGTGAAAGGAGATTAAGAGGATCAAAACCTGTTTTTTTAAAATTATGAGAAATCTGTAAGTTTTTAAAAAAGATAAACATGTAGATATAAGCAAGAGCAATAAAGATCTTAGCTTAGAAAATGAAAATAGATAAGTTGCATAAGGAACTGATGTTTTTGTACAAGATTTTTTTTTTATTCCCAACTCAAATGTCCAATTCTTCCTTTTTCACTGTTCATTTCTAACCTTCAGTTATGTGATACTGTACAGGTATTAAATGGTGTGAAAAAAGTCAAGTATCTAGACATTCTTCTAATAACCCTGACTTTATTTTATATATTTTTGCTGTGGTTCAGAAAACTTTCTTAAGAAGTTTTACTTTCTATCTATGGAACCAGTTTGTTTCATCCTGTAGCTTCATTTTTACTTAATAGTTTGGGTGTGCTTTTACGTAATTAGAGGTAATCGAACATTCATTAAGTTATTTATAAAGCTTCCAGTATGTTTTCAGTAGGTGGATAGGATGCCATGTAACATTCTGTACTCATGTGCCTAGTGTGAAGAAACAAATGACGTATAACGCACTTGTAACGTCTATTAGTAATATTTATGAGCTATTCATGAGTTAAATCTTAACACAAATTATGACCAGAATGTTCTTTTTTGTTGCTTATTTTTGTGTACACCACCAGTACAAACACCTGCTACACATTTGACAAATAGTCTTCTTGGTTTCACTCCTTTCACGTAGCAGAAATTTGTATTTTTCTTGATTATGCAGAGACTATGTATCAGCAGCACAGATTTTCTGCTCACTAAGGCTGACATGTGGAGGTTGACTGTGCTTTGTAACTTGGGTGAATTAGGTACTTCGTCCCATAGTAAGTGAGCTGTGGTGGTAGAGGTTTTTGCAAACCATCAGGAGATGGGAAATGGAAGGAAGGGAAGAGTAAGAGCATCCTTTGCAAGCAGGAGAATGGCATGAGTATGGCAGAAGTCGCTTTTCTGTATTTGTGGTCTGGCTCTCTCTGTCAAGCAGTTTTCCAGAGCACAGAAGCTAACTGTACATTAGTGACAAAAACTGCAAATCCATAATCAGGACATCATGGATTCTATTAGCTATTTGAAATGCTTGCAGTAAAGAGCATCTATTTTTTTTCTGTACAGATTTATGAGCATAATAAAGCAACTTAATTTGGAAATGTGATTTCCCATTTAAAATCTATTGAGAAGAATGTCAGATTAGGGATTCACATTAAAAAAAAAAAAAAAGCCACTTAGGCATTTATCACAATAAGTGGTACATTTCTTTGTGTCATTTTGTTTTTTGAGTGTTATGAAATTGTTGTGTTTATGTAGTGGGTTTCCAAGGCATATCCATAGCATCGACGTTTTTGAGACATTTGAATGAAGATTATTAAACCGGCTTGTTTTAATACATTGCTGTTCAGTAAAACTAACAGGTTAACATGCTACCTGAAAGCATATGAGTAATTGTAAATCTGTTGCTGTTGTTTTTATATAAACATTGGAAAACTATTGCTATTATACAAAAGTTTTTTCATTCCCTTTCCTCTAGTTTTATAAAACATAGTAAAACTGTTGATGTGTTTTAAATCCAATCAGAAGAGTAGGTTGGTTTTCCATGGAATAAATTATCTGAGTGACAACTGAAGTTGTGCAAAATCAAGCACGATACTCTTAAATTAATTTATTACAACAGTTTTAAAAACAAACAAACAAACAAAAAAACCCCACATTAAACCTCGACATTAAGCTGGTGTCCATGTAGTTTTTTTTCAAACAACATAAACATTTAATCAAGTGGTAAAACAGGTTCTACTGAAAATCAGTGCTTAATTTTTCTCATAGTGATTTTCTTTGGCATTTGTTCATGATAACCTGATAATCAAAGAATAACTTTTGATACGAAAAGTTACCAGCCATAATGGTTACTTCACATTTTTTAGACTCAGTGCAGGTGGGTGAGTCCATTGGCTTTGTTTATCCATCCTGTCCAAATGACTGATGGATGCTCTTCTATGTTGAACTGTTCTCATTATTTCCGTGAATTATGAACACAGTGTTTATTTAAAATATTTCAGCTTGTTACACAATATCCCTTTGTATTTGTTTCTGTATTTGCACAGAATTAAGTTATTAATAGCTATCATTATGCAGATTGAATTTCTCTCTTTTAAGAATTATTTTAAGTAAAATATCAAAAGAAGTATCCAGGAAGGGAGAATGATGGCTTATGCTATTGACTCTTAAAAGTTAATTTTTTAAAAAAATCAAACCTTTACATAAGGGAAATACCAATAGATGTTACCATAGTTAATATTTTTATCTTAATGACATTTTTTCTGTGTAAAACATAACTTTTAAAACAAGAGTTGATCAGTAAGAAGTGTAAGAGCAAGTTAAACCCTTTGTTTCCTGTATGGATGTTTTTTTCTGCAGCTTCATACATCCATTTTACTATCTGGCCTGCGTTTGGAACCTTACCAAATTGATTTGTAAACAGCAGCAGAGCCTATGGATGGCTTTAGTGTTGCTCTTAGTAGTGTTCTTATTCAGAGTTTTAAATGATGTGTGAAGAAAGAAAGAAGAAATTGTATTTATTCATTCTGCTCACGTAAACCCAAGTACTCAGTTTCTGCACATGCTTGCCTACGATCAGTTGCACACTGTAAGGCTGGACTGCCTCCATCTCTTGATAAAAGTGAAAAGCCCTTGGATCCAGCTATGTGGCACCTAGTGGCTATACCCATGCTGCGTAACTTCAGGTTTCCCATGCCTCTGAAACATGCAATATACATTGTTGGTGGTGGTGGTTTTTTTTTTTCAGTTCAAAGTGTCAAAAGGGGCTGTGCTGGACCCCATTAGAGTGGATTTCTTATAGCGTGAGGCCGAGGATCAATGTTACAAACTTTTGAGCATATCACAAAGGCAATTAGAATTGCGTTATCTTGCAGGGATGGTGTTGAGGAATTATTTCATATGAACTTGTGGTAGTCATGCTTTCTGAAGCAGTGTTGTGAACCATTTTGAGGGGAGTTAAAAACCTTGCTATAGGAGAGCCAAGGAGTGAATCAGTGTGTGCCCAGTATGAATGATAAGGGATCCATGGCCCTGGAACAAAATCAAGAGCATCCTGCACATCATAGTGTGGACACAAATGATGGAAAAGAAAGTAACCTCATCTTTGGGTGAAGAAAGCTTCTCCATGAAGCAATCGAGCAAAGGGAATCATGATTCTGGTTAATTTTTTTTCTAGTTTGTTTCTAGAGTGATACAGCTGCATCTTTTTCTTAGCCTTAATTTGCAGCCTACTCTTAGCTCCTGAGCAGCCCTGGTAATTCACTAACACATGTATGGTGAAAAAGTTGTAACTTAACTGGATAAAAGCCTTTTGAATATTTTGAGTCCTATTGGAAAGATGTTACTCTTTCAGGATGTACTTCTATATACTTTTAATATAGGCAAAACCATGTACATTTATTTCATGGCAGGTAATCCCATTTATTTACAATAATGGGCCGGCTACTGTTTCAGTTGAATTCTGCCTGACTTAAAAGAATATAAAGTATTGCTATGCAATGGCCTTTTCCTTTTATAGCTGTCTGGCATCCAGGGTCTAGCCTCAGTGTATTAGGCAAGGCAGCTAGAAATACGCTACAGTTAAATTATGGGTTTGAATCTCCAGGTGGTGCTTGAATTCAGGGTTGAAGACTGTAGAAATTAATTTTGCTAAAGCAAGAAACAACAGGACATTAAGCTACTACGCCAGCTTTAGATGTATGCTTCAAAAATTTTTTGCTGCTCAGCATTATTCAGTAATCTTTAACTCAAATTGCAGGAAATATTTGAAATTCCATTCTAACAATATCCAACAGAGAATATTAAAGAAGCATTAAATTTCAAATGCCTGAGGGAAAATGTTCTCTTGCAACACCATGGGCATTTGGATCTCACTAGTATATGCAGTATTATAGTCTAATATTATGCTTTGCTTGGTATAAAATGAAAGCCCAATTTTAATTCTATCTCCAAAAGCTTGGCATACTGCAGTGAAAAATAATTTATTTGAATGTTGTTTTTTAATACATTGCAACCAACTTTAAAGCTTCCTTATATAAGACTCCCGCTATGGCTTTTTGTAATCTAACTCTTCATTAAAACTTCAAATGTACTCCCAGAGACTTATCTCAATGCTTTCCTTGTTAATTTAGAAGCTGTGAGATCCCAAAGTTACTGCAGAAGTTTTCCCTCATTGTATGCGATTTTTCTCTTAAGACAAAAGTTTAGTATTTTATAGTATCTGTGTAAATACATAAAATTCCCAGAGGATGAATACGCTCCTAAGGGACAGGTAATATTCAAATACAAAATGTAGTTTAATGATACATCTACACAGTTCTGGGCGGGTTAATTTGTCAAACCTGTTTGTGAACTTAACTAAAAAGGTGCTGATTAAACCTTTAGGTTTTTATAGTTCACATATGCCATGTTTGATTGCAAAGCTATTTCGGCAATGAGTCCCCAGCTTGCAAATTCCTTGGGAGAGAGCAGAAGAGTAATTCCAAAACCTTTAGAGAATCTCTAACATAAATATATTTCTTATCCTATGTTTTAAGTATCTCAGTATTTGGCAGAGTAAGAGTGTTTCATTTCTGCTGGAAATTTAAGATCTATGCTCTTTGGAGAAACAGTGGTTTGTTTTGTTTTGGTTTGTTTTTTTACCTGTAGGTGACTTTTTTCCTGTTAGTACTTTTGACTGACATAGACATGAGCAGTGTCCATGCAAATGTCAATATTGTGATATTTCATACCTGCTCAGAGTTTCATGGTGAGCAGGTTTTTTTAAACAATAGTGGACCAGTTGCCTGTGAAAGTGTAGCATTACGCCTTGCCTAATAAACCAGATGGGAGGAGAGGGGAACTTGTTTTAAAGGCTTAGAGACTGCCGAGAGAATTTGAAAGAAGAGTGTCCTCCAGGTGGTTTAAGATGCACGATAAATGCAGTTTAATAAACTTGCCTTTCATCATGTGGATGCTGTGACTGTGAGTGCAGGTGTACACGTATATCATGTATACATAATGTATTTGTACAATGAAGCTATGCGGGACATGAATTAGTGGAACTTCATTCATGTTACCATTAGGCTAACTGTAATACTAGACTGCACTCTTGCCAAATTAATCAAGCTTTTTTGTAACAAAAGCTACTGGAATACTGCAGCCCTGCTGCGAGATCTTCTCTCACTGCTGGAGGCTCCGTGGCAATACTGGTGGACACCGCGTGCCTGCTGAGCTCCTGTTCTTGGGCTCTGAACAACCACGTACATTTTCGTGGCAGCTGAGGCCCACTGGAGGATGATGGACTGTTTTTCCATCACAGTTGGTCTCATGCAGTTGTACCCAAACTTCTGTGCCAATAGAGTGAGACTCTGTCTTGCAGATGCAGTTCCATTGTGCGAAGTCTGAGAGAGACTTATCTGCTTGAATTCACCTCCTAGAAGACAAGAACATCCACCTCAGGGCAATAAAACCTGAGTACTCTCTAGCTTTTCATGGAAATGACCAAACTCTTAAAAAATGCACTTTTAGAGAATATTCAGCTTTTTTGGAGGAAAGCTAGATGGTTCTTTAAACGTTGAGCATGCCTTCCCTGACAAATGGAAGGCTTGTAAAATGCAGTAGAAATTATTTTGAAAGAGTAAGTCTACGTGGACTTCAAAATTGGTCATGTTACATGGTTTTATTTCCAATTTTATTGCCTTTTTTTTTGTGATTGTATTTCTTTGCCAATGGTTATATGAAGTGACTGCTCTTTAAATAATAACATAAAGAAAAACAGAAGCAAACGTGAAGCTTAATGTGTGCACGAAGCTATGTCAGCACTTTCCTACCTGAGCTACGTATTTCAGTGGGTGCTTACCAATTCATCGTTCTGCCGTCTTAGCTCTGATGGCTTGGCCAGCTTGTCCCACGAAGCAGAATGGTGAATGGACAGTCTGTAACATCATGACATGTGAAGAAGCTGGCACCTTTTTTTAAGTATTGGTAACATTTAGGTACTTCAAGGAGTTGCATTCCTTTGTAAATAGCATTAATACACTCAAATTGAAACAAAATTCTTTGTGATGTAATGGCAGTGAAAGAGGTACAGCTTGAGACAGAATTTATGTGAAAGCTCAGATTGTTCGTTAGCGCTGTGCTGGCAAAGCTCCATACCTGTTGGGAGTCCTGTTAACTTCATTACAGTTTCAGGTGGCTGCAAAGGTCTCTTCATGTGGAATTCAGTGTAAGATTAGTACTGGAAAATTCATAACACAATTCATGTGGTAAAATACAAAATTCAGACTGATAATGAAACAGTGGCATCAGTGGCAGCTTCCCTGGAATAATACTTAAGTAGTAAGTGGAACATATTCCTCAGGGGATTATTTGATTTCAGAATAACTTGATTAATTGACATTTCATCAAAGGGAAAACTGAGTATTAGGTTCCATAAAGAACTAGCTGGAATAGCTTCTTTAGCATCCGTCAGTGATGTTGTTTGACTGTATCACCTTTCTTTCACAAAGTTTTTTTTGTTTGCCTTTTTTTTTTCTGGGTAGAGGTTTTTTGGTTTTTTTTTTTGGTCTCTCTCCTTCGCAGTATATCAAGGTGTATACCTTTTCAGTGCATGACTTAGCAAATTAGCTGCACTGCTGTCATGCTTGTTTTCTGAATCTGATTGGCAAATCTGTGCAGTACGTTCACTTCTGGTGCACAGCTGAAATTCCTTGTGGTGATCTTGAAATTATGCAAAATATGCAAGTAGTCGAACATTCCTTAAAAAGCAACCTAGAGAACACACCACCTGTAATGCCAGTGAATAAATGACAACTTCGGCATGAATTTTCTTGTAAAGTATGGGCTGTGCTGAGGTTACTAGTCAATCTGAATTCAAGGTGATGAGAGTGCCAACATTGCATAGAGCTGCAGGAGTGGCATACCTGTGAAGGTGCTGCTGCTTGATTTTCAGAAGATGACATGCTGTGAATTTTAAAACCCCCCAGTCATGGTTGAACTGTAGTAAATGTCATTTTGTAATTGAGGCCATGTAAGTTAGTTATTCTACTTTTATTACTAACTTCATTTAAAAAAAAACTCTTAAAAAATTCTTTGCTGGGATCAAAGAAATGTAATTGCCATGAAAGGAAATACAATATTTGGTGAATGGAACAAGGAAGCAGAAGAATTAAAGCTCTGCATCTTTTTCTCATGTATGTAGTAATCATCATCTGTTTCATGGATTAGTATGGAGATTATGATGTTGGCCTTCTTTTGAGGACAGGAATAGTGACAATGGTGAAAATACTGCTGCCTCTCTTAACATGTGAAGGTGGGTGAAAAGGAAGTATCATCACACAGAAGTGTAGCAGCAGACATAACTTTGAGCGACCCCGACTCAGACAAAGACTTTGGGAAAAGAAATCCGCAGGTAAAAGTGAGAAGGCCTAATGCTATATCAGTCATAAAAGATTTTTGTAAAATAAAGACTTATATACAAATACAGAAATCACTTAGCTCTGCTTCCCACAGCTGAAGCCATTTAATGGTTTGGTTTTGCACTGACAGTACTGTGGAAGATTAAACTTGTGTGTATGAGTTAATTTAATCATTTATTTTATAGCTATAGAAATAGAAATAAATAAATGTTGCAGCTAAATAGGCAGGTCAGTTAGGGCTCTCATTTGAGAGAAAAATCATTCCAAATTAATGGGAATTCCAGAATTAATGCATTTTTAACAATGTCCTTAATAAGCTAAAATGATTCTATGATTCTAAGTCTTTGAACTGATTAAAAATGGCAATTATGATCTTTCGTCGTGAAAAATCATACTCCAAAAATTGTGAGTGATAAAAAAATTCTTGGGAATATATGGATTTACAGAATTACAAACACAAGGACAAAGACTTGAGAGTTGATACAGTTTTTATTTTTATTTGAATTTTTCTCACTTTTCTATTTTTTTTCTTTTCCTTTGGAAACTCTGCAAGATCAGGAATTTTGCAAGTGGTTGGCTGATCCTGTAAAGGCATCCTTACACAGCTAGCTGCAGAACTACTGTCATGTAACAGGGGGTTTGCACAGTACCATTGTTTCCATTATTTTGCCACTTACCTTTGTTGTAAGTTGGAGTCAAATGAGAAATGGGTTGGTAGGGAGAACGGATCAAACTGTGAAATGATTGGTAATTAAAGGATATGCACGATGCAGAGAGCAGACTTGGAAGCCATGAACACACCACTTGCACTTTTAAAAATTCTGTCTGATTCCTTTCACTTCAATTTTCCTTTTTGCATGATGTTAAGGTAAAAAGTCAAGCTGCTTTGAAAGCTCAGGTACTGTCTTCAGGGAAGGGAAGAGAAAGAGCATGTACCGTTTTGATGGTTGTTGATAATTTGGGGCTGCCAAACCAATGCTATTCACGCTGACATCCTGTCTTTTCAGACAATGAATTAATATATTGGGGTAATTAAAGACAATTGCTTGTAATAGCAGAAAATTGCTATAATTGTTTTGTTTTCTAGATAACAAAGCACGTTTATAATTTCTGTGACCGCATCCAGAGTTTTACTACTAGAATTCACAGAGAAACCATAAACAGTCATTGTTCTGTTATAGTCTATGTCAGTGATAAGAATTTAACTCTATTTTATTTAGAAGTCAGCCAGGCCAGGTTTCATCCTTACATCAAACTGGTCGTATGTATTAATCACAGGAGAATCTTTCTAATAAATGTGCCTTATTTTAAGCGAGGTTATTATTTCAAGTGGACTGAAGAGGTCTGTAATGGTCTGATTCCTCTCACCCCTTGTTTTTTTCATGTGTTTTCATGTTTTTTCACATCTGCTGATTGCAAAT
The DNA here is from genome assembly GCF_040182565.1 of Anser cygnoides. NCBI lineage: Eukaryota > Metazoa > Chordata > Aves > Anseriformes > Anatidae > Anser > Anser cygnoides. Next base: position 12,592,763 of record NC_089875.1, read on the forward strand.
CATTACTTTTACTCATTACTTACAATTCTATATTACTTCTAAAATTTAAAACAATCTTTCCACAATTTCTTTTGAAATCTAGACAGGGTGTGATGCAACCAAGAGGCGCATTGGATTTTTAGTAACCTCGGAAGTTCTAACAAAAGTGCAACTTTGCCTCTACCATCGGATTGCTGTTCCTTTAGGCTTCCTTTTTCACTGAAAAGGTTCATCAGTGTAAATAGCTATCATTCTTACAGAGGAGATTCATATCTGTGTTTGCTGATCTTTGATGCTTTTATTGGTTTAGAGATCACACATAGTGAAGTTATATACACACTTGACGGAGAATTAATAGTGATAATCCTGATATTGTTCATGCTAATTGTACCACGACCAGTTTCCTTGTTACGTTACGGACTCGTTCTTTTCCTCTGGACTGTTGCAAGCTTTGTCAGTGTCATTTTGGGGTTTGTACATAATATTTATTATTTTTAAAACATTTCACTCATTGCTTTAAAAACATAAATATTTTACGTTACATAACAATTTCTGTTTAATTGCAGCTTTTTATTTAAAGCATTTTAACCATCTCCAGTTTTGCCTGTTAGCAAGGTCTTTTTTATCTTAAGAAACTAAAAGTGAAAGACAAGTAAATGGCTCAAGATTAGGTGAATAATGATGTTAATGGTCATGAAATGGAACTTGAGGAATCTAAAATTTGTGATGCGAGAGTATCAAGGTTGTTTTTTAAATGCTGAAGCTTGAGATTGGCTTGGATAGGACATGCAGTGTTATGACTAGTGAGATCTACAGTCTCTTGGAGTTCATTCTCTGACTTAAGCAGAAGCTGAACATATTTTGAGGATCTGAAGTTGTTTACCATTGCCTATATAGGCCTGATGTGTATGTGTATGTGTGTACAAGTTGTAGTCTTGATCTCCAGGGACAGTGCAGATCTCTGTCTGCAAAGGACCTGTGTTTGAAGTATGAAGACGTTCTCATTCCTGAGCTTCTGCCCCTGGTGAGGAAGCTGCTTCTCTGAACTCATCTCTCAAGTTTGTGGTGGGTTAGCAGATTGTGCCATTCATAGGGCTGAGTACTTGAGTTTGGGTCTTGACAGTAAGCAACTGTGGCATGGACATTCTCAGCCTGTGTTTCTTTTAAGGTTATACCAGCAGGTACAGAGCCCACTTGTAAAAGGCATATGGACAAAGTGGATGCTCTTTCACAACTTTATTGGTAGAGGAAAACACATCGCACAAAAGCACCAAGGATGTATATCACAGGTGTCTATTGCATTAACATCAAGATGCACTAGAGGGCCCAGCCTGCATGTAACCATTTTCCAAGAAGAAAAATGTAGTAAACTGAAGGAACTTCTGAGAAATTACTGCAAAATTAGGAGACAGGAGAAGTAACAGAAGCCAACAGGGCTCAAAATAGGACTGAATGTAGGGAAAGGTGATAGACTGACAAATGCATTCAACCTGAAAATGTAATCAGACAAGTATGTTCCCCTGCTGGAGAAGGGATTTAGCAACTTTGAACTTGAAATCTTGTGATTTCTTCCTCCTCCTGGCTAGATTAAAAAGGGGAGTGGTGTTTTTAATATTATATCATGCTTAACAAACCATTGCGTGCTGTGTCAAGTTCATTTTCACTATCAGCTCTGGCTAAAAACCATTGCTATCTGTAGTCTAGCCTGAAGGTGACAAGAGATTTGAATCATTGTAATTAGACACTCATCATACTGCAAAAAGATACAGCTATCTTGATGAATCAGTACAGAGAAAAAAAAAAAAAGTGTGGGTTTTTTTGTTTGTTTGTTTGGTGGCTTGGTTTTCTGTTTGTTTTGTTTTGTTTGGTTTTTTTTGTTTGGTTTGGTTTCGTTTTAACTGTAGTCGCTGCCTGGGAATGTGAAAGTAGAAATGAGCTCAGCGAGAACTGAGATAGTTTCCTCAACGTGACAACTATTGTCCATTTCTCCAGAACTATTAATGGGCTTTACCCCTCCAAGTCCTGTTGACACCTTCAAGTGTTCTTGGGCCTTGCCCAGGTTTTACTTGACACACATTTTCACGAGTCCCGCTTCTTTCTGATTTTGTGAAGTACATGAGAATTCACTGTCCACACTTGAGGAAGAGGTATGAAATGAGTTATTGTTTGCCTTTCAGAGCTGTAGCTCCAGGGCACGCTTTTGTATGAAGTGCAAGTGATGAAAAAGTGGATCTGCCCAGCAAAGTCAGGATTGTGGTTGGATATGCCAGAAACTGGGTATAAGGAACTTTATCCCTCTGGGGAAAGGCATTTCCATGCACCCAAAAATGTATTTTTTCATGACCCCTATTACAGCTGCATTGTATTAATAATTAGGGTTTGTTTTCATTTTTTCCCACATTTTAGAAAAAGTGCAGAAAACATTCCTGAAATCCATTTGGCTGTCACCAGGTAGAGGTGCCTTGCAATTTTTACCTTTTCTTTCAGAGAAGAATGAGTTATTCTTCATGCTTTTTTTCTGAAGATACATTACTTTGTCTTATCACTCATCCATGCATCTTTCCTCAGAGCTTGGCTAGCATTCCTTTTGATTATTAAAACGTTAAATTGTTCAAAACTGAATCGGAGAATGGCATTTATTGCCCAGTTGCATGTTTGCTCTGCAGTGGAGTCTTGTTATAATCACAGAGTGCTTGAATTCAGGGTCCTAATGCCAATTTATCAGTGCTCTAGATTTCAGAAGTCAGAGGCAAGTCCGGATTTACATACTTACATTGAGCAGTGGCAGGTGAAATGTGGTAATGTACTTTGGGAGGGGGGCAGTGAGTGACTTAACTTACAGCAATCATTGAGCCTTTAAGGAAGGATGGTTTTAATGAGTTTGTTGTATAGTTTTATAAACATATTTTAAAACTGCAATTTTCATAGTTAATGTTAACGGTAAGCAGATTTGGAATGTATGAAAATAGATTTCACGCTGTAAAAATTACTTTTCTGGAATGAGTAAATACTAGTCCTGTTGGTCACAGAAACTTTGTCTCTATTGAGATTTGGGTTTAAATCAGTTAATCTGCAATGCCGAAGTATTAGAATAGGTTTGGGTGTCACAACGCTATTTAACAAGAAGTGTGAGAGTTTTCCTGTCTTCAAATTATGACTTAGAAGTAGAGTTAATGCTTACCTCAAAGTAACAGCTGTAATTTCCAGGGAGACAACAGATGCAGGTATATTCGGAACAGCGTTGTTTCCCCTTTTTTAATTCCTTGACTAATTCCTTGAGTGTAAGCAAAAACTGCTGAGTAAAGGGACAGCATTTTTCTTTGGTTACCTAAAGAGAGACAGACTGCTTTTCTGTTCCCTCACATATATTTTTGGAGCTTGTTGGCCCATTCCAGTGACAGATAAAGTTGGGGTCTGAAAAGCTCCAAATGCGTGTTTTGTGAAAATCCAAGGACATCCAGATTAGAGTTGACTCCTCAGTAAAGGCCTGCAACCTGGGCTCAAAGATTTCTTCTGTTCGGCCTCCGAGATCAATATTTAAGTACATACTTACTGCTTGCTGAGAAGGCCTGTAGGTCTGGGCCAGCCGCAGCCTGCTGCTTCGTGCTTGGTTGCGTCAAGTGGCAGGGGAGGGGATGGGAAAAGGAATTGAAGTGCACGGCCAGGAAGAAGTGAATGAACTGGAAGCAATGTGGAAAGAATTTGGGAAACTTGAGGGAAATGCAAGGAGCATAATGTGGAGGTTTGGGAGATAAAGAGGACATAGTAATGACACTGTAGATCACCAATCTATAGAAAATCGGGCAAGTTACAGTGTTGCTCATTATATATCTTTTAAATTACAACTTGTATGTATTGAGGCATACAAGCACATGGAAAATAAAATTTTAAGTACAGTGTAATACATGCTGCCTTTTTTTTTTTTTTAGTTTGATCGCTTACTCATCACAGGCAATGTTTTCCATGTCTTCTGCTGACAGAAAAATGCTTCCCTGTTCTTACATGTTGATATATTGCTTCGTTTAAGGGAAAGTGTTGGTGTTGCCTTTAGCACAAATGATGTATGCATTTGCATTTCTGGAACACTCTCAGAGTTTCCCGTTTACTTTTATCTTCTCCACAGGATGAGAATCTGTTTTCTAGTTTTATCTTTTCTGAAAATCAGTATAGATTGTTGATTAAATACTGTAATAAATTAACTTGTCGACTTATGCCACATTTCATGTATATATTATATATCTGAATAAAGTTGAAGATTTATAGAAGACTTTAGAAATTAATCCAGGACACACATGTTTGAGAACAAACATTTTTTTTTTTTTTTTTAATCTGACTTATCTCTAAAAATCTGCTACGTAAAACTGCATGCCTCTTTCTAAAACCAGCTTTGTATTTTAATTGTTCAAGGTTTGTTTTTGTTTTTTTTTTTTTTCAGTGATTTACCAGGCATCTGACTTTGTGTGGAAGTGAAAGTAAATCTTTGTGAAACTAGAAACTATAGTCATCTTTACTTGCCAAAAACAGTTAAAAATAAAAAAAAAGAGAGAATTTGAAAATACAGAGGTTATTAAGTTAAAAATTTCAGGTTTTGTTGTTTTGTGTTATTAGCCTGCTTGTTTAAAAAAAAATTACTTTCAAATTGCTGTCTTGCAAAGTAGACTCAAAACTTTCCTGTAGCCATAACTGAATTCTAGATTAATTTGTTATCGGAATTTGTAAATTATGCTTTTTCAACAGAATTGGCTGAATGACTCTCTGTCCTATCCTGTGGGTAGCACACTGTTTTGTTTTCCAGTTACAATAAATAGGAACAGTTTAGTTCTTACCTCTTATCTGTTTTGGTATCTTAACCAGAACTAACATCGTGGACGCGCCAGTATTTTGAACTGGAAATATTACCTTAACTAAACATTTTACATAAGCAAACCCTCAAGTTTGCCTCTTAACATAGTACTTGCTGTGTTCTTGTGGGCTTAAAGTGTACGAGCCAGAAGGTAATGGAAATGGGCCAAGTGCTTGCACAAGAAGAAAATACCCATTTTTCATTGTCAGTGACAGTCCTCCTTCAGCGTTATCCAGGCAGCGCTGGCCTGCTCAGAAGGCATCTGCTGTTTGTCTGCTCTGGACTGACAGAAAACACACGACAAATGCAAGAAACTTTTGTTTCTTTGGGCTTGCTAAAAATTTTTGACTACTTCATCGATGTTTTTCTTCTGGTTATTGGAGTAGTTCAGGATAGACTGAGGATCACACAGGTTATCGTATCTCCCAAGCATAAATCTGTCATCACATTTACATTTGTGTTGGGATGCATGTAATGCGTAACACGCACAACATGTCTGCGCAATAAAGAGCAGATCATTCCTCTACAAAAACATGTAAGCATCTTATTTGTTTTTGCCTGTGAGGCGGTTACATTATTCACACATCATATCTCTGTTGCTTCTGCAGACTGCTGGATGATGCAATGCCCAGGGCCTCTCGGTCTGCAGCGGAGTGCCATCTTCGGGCTTTTCCAGGCTGCTTTTACATGCTCTGTGTGAAGGAAATCAGTCCAACCACTACCATGAACTTTCTCCAAAGCAGTCTTTTCTGGTAGTTGGCTTGATATTTTGTAGTATGGAATGCTGGATAAAAAAAAAAAAAGAATTACTCTTTAAAAAGTGTTGATAAATGCAGCTGTATTAAGTAGCAGCTGCTTAGCATCTTAAATAAGACTGACTTCTCAGAAAACATACTTGGTGGCTTCTTCAGAAAGGTTGGTTTGTAGAGATACCTTAGGATAAATGTATTGATTTTTGTCTGCAGTGGACTGTCGGAAGAGGAATCCTGACTTTCTCTACATTGTGTAAGTGACAATTAAGTGCCGTACAAAGTTTGAGATGATGAGAACATCTAAAAACAGCTGTGCAAATAATCGTTGCACATGTCATTGTGTTAGTTTCTCCATTTCAGTACAGCAGACGGTTGGGAGGGATGTTTCTCTCCTAATCACCCTGACCCCTTGCCAAAACTAGCAGGGCAGAGAGAGACTTGGCCTCCTGTTAAGGTCTTTGTGTCTGTTTTTTTTTGAGGGGACGTTGCAACATTTCTTTATGCAGCTGTTTTTCTGATGCCTGGTACTCTGGGGTTTTGGTGGGCTCGCAGGAATTTGTATCTAGTGCCTGAACTGCCTTCCTTGCATAGCACTCTGAATTTGGATATATCCAAATATATATCCAAGTATATCCTGAATTTGCAGTGCTCAAGGCACTCTGTATTGAGGAATAATATTTTGGAGATACTAATATTTAGCCAAATAGGGCTTTATCTAAAATTAATATGCTTCTTATTTTAGAGGTCCTCATCATGACAATAGTGGAGCAAAGCAATTCTGTTTATTTTTGAAACAGACCTTTAAATTTGAAATAAACAGGAGCGTTAGATCATACCTCATGGCAATGTGGAAACAAACTGCCTAAGTCTTTCTCTAAGACTAGCTAGGTAATTTATCTTCTACTTAATTATAACATATGAATGCCAAGTGTTTCCACAGTTTTTTTGGAGTGAACTCCGAGATTCCACAAAAAGAAAACTAGGCCAACTTCTTTTAACGGGCAAATTTTGTTTCTCCTAAACAATAAACCAACTTCAGTCAAGCCACCTGTTTTCCTCTTTTGTAAAGTCTTGGTCTGAGGGCTCAGAGAAAAAACGTCCAAGGAAATGTTTTCAGGGTTCAAAGGAGCACAAAGTGATTAAAGAAACAACAACAACAACAACAACAACAAAAGGCTTGTAATTCATATGTCCTTTTTTCCCCCCATTGGTTTGTTATATCTACGATTTCACTGATGCCTTTTCAGATTTTAATAGATTCCAAGATAACTTTTTCTTGGTCTCTGCTAAGGAGATGCAGAACCTCTACCAAAAATCAGACACCATGGCTCTGTGGGTGACTTTGGAATGATTTTATGAGAGGAAGCGTAAGGTCTCTTCTTCTGTTCCTCACCCGCCCCGCTGCCTTCCCCCTCCCCAAACATTACCTTTCTTTTGGTCTTGGGCGGTTTTTTCCCAATTCCTTTACCCTATAAACTTGATAATAAGTCACTAGATGCAATTTAAGGGATCTCTAGACAATAGATAGGGCAAGCCTAAAAAAGGAAGAGGATTACTGCTCCTTGGGAATGAGTTTGGAAGTTTGCTTATGTACATTCAAGGTAATTTTCATCTCTTTCAAAGGCGGCATTTTTTTCTGTGTGTAGTTTTTTCCATTTGTCCTGGAGTGTTCACCCCTAAGGGTCTCATAAGTTTCTTTGATGAAATTCAAAGATGATGAAATTCTTCTGGTTGCATTTTCTCTGCCAGTGGTGGCTCTTTCCACGTGACTCCTTGTTTTGTAGAATTTGTCTTGAATTCAGACAGTTTTTCAGATATAAATAAATACCTCTTTTATATGTTTTTTAGGGGGTTTATATACTATAAACTATCAAAGTACTTGAGTTTAGTGTGTGTTAATGATGTAAACTGAAAATTCAGTCTGTTTGGGACTGCGGCTTTTGAGAAACGCAACAGGGAGATGGGGAAGCATGGTCTCGAGCAGAGGAAAATTTCCACAGCTTGTTTTACTATAAGGTAAGATGTGACTCTTCTGTTTGTTTCATGTGCAAAGGCTCATATAAAACTGAACAAAATTAGTTTTGTGCCATTGCTGTCAGTCTGCTAGCAGTTGCCTTTAATGTAAGCGATGTCTTACCAGAGACTGAAGAGCACCGTGTGTAAGTGGTTTGTGGCACTCTGCTTACCACCTGCAGAGCCGCTCTCGAGGTGACAAGTTGACATTCCCAGAATCAATACAGACCCTCCAAAAGAGCAGGGGGGAGCGTGCTGTTGTTGAAGAGACATGTTTCAGAACAGCTTAATTACTTCTTCCCTTCTGATACCAAATGCCTGCTTCATCAAAGGCAGAAAGAGTGCTTTCATACTAGTTTGTGTTTCAAGTGATAGTGGTTATTGTTGATGTTTTACCAGTTGCACTGCCCAAGTTAAACTTAGAATGAGTGACATCTTTTCCGTCCACATTGCCAGCACAGGAACTATTTTTTGTTGTGACAAATAAATTTCTCTTTTAGTATACAGTGACATCCAGACTGTGTTTTATGGTTACCAGTGGGTGGGTGATTTCTGAGCCTGGAAGCAGAATACAGAGCCTGTTCTGTCTTGGGCTCTGCATCACTTTTGTCAGTGGTGGAAGCATCCAAACTTGCTATTACTTGGTGACCTGTAAGAAATAGATGTGGTGGTCTTGGTATCATTTCTATTTTGAATGTATTAAACAGAGCAAGCAAGGAAATGAACAAAACCCACTGAAATATTAACAAATAAAAATGGTTTGCGTTATGGGTCTCCTCAGTAAACCGTGTACTGTGGAAGCACACATGCATGAGAATTCTCAATGCATTGAAGAATTGATGCATGCATTGCATGTTAAGAATTGAAAAGCCGTAGGAAGTGTCACAAGTTTCAAAAAGAATGGTAGAAGTACCAATACATTTTTATTTTTATTTTTTAATGGCATGTGGTAACTCAGGTTGAGCAATAACAAGGACTTGGAGGAGAAAGTTGCACATTCCTTTACAAGGTAATGGACATTTTTTCTATTTTCCAACATGTAAATTCTAGATGTTCTTAAATCTTCTTAGGATTATCTTGAGAACAAATAAGCTAGGTTATTCCTGGTGGCTTTTATGTTTTTGTTTGTTTGTTTGTTTGTTTTCAGTATCATATTCTTGTACTTCATGCAGCTCCTCTGTAATTATTGTGAACGAACATCCATGATCAATTTTAGCAAAGTTTATACAATTGTGGGGTGGTGTAGGGTGGGGTATGGTGGTGTATACCCCACTGTCCTTGAGGTGAGAGTCATTCTGTATTGCAGGTCCATCAATTGCAGCATCCTCTTTGGGACATTGCTTACTAAGTGCACTCCTAACTCTTTGTCCTCAGCATGACAAACTGTTCATGGCAATCTTTGTTCTCCGAATGTTATGACATGAGAAGCCTTCGCAAAGGTAGTGCTATCTCTTTTCCACCAAAATTGGTTTGGAGGGGCTTCCTTCCCCTCTGTCTGCTGATCTTCATCGTGTTTTCTCCCTGTTCCACACATGCTCAGTAAGCAAAAGGAGGAGTTGAGCCCTATGGAGAAGAGATCATGTTGAACTGACTGGAAGTAAGAATAGACATTTACATTTACAATGTGTGTTTTCTGGCATGGGACAACATCCTGGAAGTTCCCTGTATCTGCGTGTTTGCTGGCATATGTAGCAAGTTAGCTTAAAAAATAGTAATAAAATAAAACTTCCTTATGAATTTCCTTTCACTTAAAGTAAGCTTTGGTGATACTGTTATTCTTGCTCTTGTGTTCATGGCAACAATATTAATATTAATGTCATTAATATAAGTGGCTGTGGAATATTGATTGTATTGGAACACATTTTAAAGTCATCTTTGTGTTGTGAAAAATTCTATTTAAATTGCGTAAAAGTCATTCTTTTGCTTAATTGTAACTTGAAGACAGAAAAAAAAAATAATTGAGACAGCCTTGAAAGAACGGTCTGTTGGAGGGCCAACTAAATCAGTTTGTGATTAGATGCATTGTCATGAATTTATTAATAGGACCACTAAGAACAGTATTGCCGTAGCAATACTGAATTTAATCTTTTCTTTCTCTGTTCTTATTGGGCAAATAATTATCTTCGATGATTTGAAAATGGGAACTTCACCACACAACTTTGTTTTATATAAATATGAAAGCATACATGTATTTAAAGGCGAGAGAATTGGTACCACTTGGTCTCCATATAAAACTCTGGTTTATGAGAGATGTATCAAGAACTGAGCTGTATAGACGGGTGCTGTGAGGCTTAAACCGAAACCAAGCAAAAATGTGCAGCCTGCCTCTTTTGCCTATAATAGGGTCAACGTTGGGATCCGTGATTCCTTTGATCTTTACATAAAACAGATGAAAATGCATAAATTGCTTCTAATCAGAGATGAATTAAAGGAAAATAGCCTCCCGGAGGACAAAGCACCCCAGGCACCCATCAACAGCCTTACCAAATGACAGACCTGGAGGAGACTTCAAAGCTGCAAACACAACTGCCAGTGAAATCCACCAAGAATCTATATGCTGTTAAAAAAAAAATAAATCACAGTTTACAAGTGCCCAGAACTCTCTCTTTAAGAAAAAGTGACAGAAACACACAACAAGGACTTACTTTTTAAGCTGCTAAATATTCTTTTTCTTTTAGAAGAGTTGATAAGGCAAGACATGCTTGTTTAATTCAGTTGAAAAATGTGTTTAGGCATGACAAGCATTGGTAATTTTTGTGTCAGGTAGGGTTTACTTAATTTGAGTGGCACGGGGTTTTGAAGCTGAAGTCTATATTTCTAGTGGAGGCAGATCAGACATTTATTGTAATTGCTTCCTTGGTTGTCATCCGTGTTTGTCACTATGAACACAAATATGGTTAACGTTCCTCAAGCTGCAGAAAAAGAAGAAAATGTAATGAATTATCAGGCTTGATTTTGGAGGTGAGGGGAGATTTGAGGGAAAAATTTTATTATGAAGCATTTTTTTCTTTGTGGAAAAAAGTTTACTTTTTCCCAAGTTAAATCAGATTTCAGATACTTTTCTAGCTCATGTAACTTATTTTAATACCGTGTAGATATTAATACCAGTAATGTTAAATTAACTGTCGAGGGAAAATAACCCAAACAAAAATTTTGCTTTTTTGTCAGCATTCTCCTAGTGAAAAGATACCAAAACTGCATTTAACATTTTTAAAGATAGAGAATGAACACACTTTAATGGACTACTAAAATACAGCTTTTAATAGAGACTATTGCAGTCCCTGTGAAATAAATGCTCTATTAGGAAGGATTTCACCTGCTGCCAACTGCAGACTTTGCCTGGGATTTGTTTACAGCATAACATTTATTTCCAAACCCACATAAATTTGAGAATCACTTAGGCACACATAAGCAACAAATGACATGCCCAAATGCATAACTATATATGAAATTGTTCAGTGGACTGAATGATTTGCTGTAGGTGAGGTCAGAAAGGTTGCCTAATTCTTTGTTGTAAGAACTTACTTTCAGTTGCTTCTGACTTTAATTGCTGTAACTGCAGTGAATGTTATGAGTCTGTCTTGGGCTCTTGTTTTTTGGAAGAAAGCAAAAAGATTTTGCCAGTCTAATGGGGGAGCTACAAAGAATTGCTGAGCATTTTCTCTTCAAAATTTGTAATGTTTTTCCTACATCCTGAAGTCACTGATACCTCAGTTCTTTGGAGCAGGAATTGTAAATTTTGAGAAAATTGAGTCTGCCAATTGAGTCTGCCTTACATCTTGTCAGACCTTCAACAGTTGGCTTTCCACAGCTCATGTTCACTAAACATGCTTGTCTCACTTTTGGGCCACTGACCAGGCTGCACATGAACTGAGCGGAGATTCACGCACCCAAGGGACACAGCTGGACTTTCTCCATAAAGCCAGATCCTGAGTAATCCTATCAATAGCTGGATTGATACAGCATTAGGCTCTCAGGCAGAGCAGGGAGTCTGTCTTATTCTGTCAGGTGGGGCGAGAGGTGGAGGGAGAGGAAAGTGAAGTTTGAAACTGGAGAAAAATCAGATGTTTTGAATAAAACTCGACGACCCATGACAGTGCAGAGCAACAGACTCTGATTTTGGGCGTCCTTGTAGCATTAAAAAAAAAAGAGGTCTTTGCCACAATGTGCACAGAAAATCATCCCCATAGCTTTTGCACTAACACTGTTTTTCTGCCTAAGATCCAAACTTTCCCTAATACTGAGTCACGCTTCAGCAGCATACAAAGCCTAAAACCAAAGTCAGCTACTCTGCCTTTCTCTGAGTGCCTGGAAAATCATTGCAGATGCCATGCTTCAGCACGGTCGTTTGGTTCTCCTCTCTTTCAGTTTTAATCACAGAGGATTCTCTGAATTAGGCTGGGCCTCATGTTGTTGGGACTTCCATGGGTATCACTCCCTTGTCTAAGAGACATCCAGAGGCCTAATGTCTTCGTTCTGTGTGACAGCAAGTAACGCAGGTACAAATTGATTGCTACTAGGCAACACAACAGATTTACGTGTGTTTTGTTTTAAGAAGTAAAGGAACTCATTTTCTCCAATCGTCTTTCTGGATGCAAGGAAATTTTGGCTATCCGCTTCATATTTGCTATGTAAGTCTACTTGGAAAAGGAAGATGATGCATGACCATCTGCTTTAAGCAATCAGCATGATAGACTCATCAAGCTCTCAGTGATATCTTCAGGCTTTTCTTGAGGTGGGAGTATGCATTAATCAGCCAGACAGCGCCAAGTGCTGCTGCTCCTAAACGAGGTCTCGCAGGGGCACGAGGTGCCTCGGGGTTCTGATTCACAATCCGAGATGGTTTACTTTGGGATGACTGTTCAGGTTAGTGCTCTGCCTCTGCTTCAGGGACAATTCAGTTGCTTATGTAGCAGCTCCTGCGCTGCCACAAATTACAGGTTGGCAAGCGAAGGAAAATTGAAATTGGTGCCAGTGTGCCATTGCAACCGAGCTGTGCCTTGCATCAGTTCAGAACTGTGAAACACTCATTTCACAAGGAGCTGAGCCACCCTGCAGCAGGGTGAGTACCCCTTGCCCCCAAGAAAAAGAGGATTAGGTGGGCAGCTGAAAGGAGAGCTGCTGCATCTGTCCTGTGATAATCTGCCCCGTTCAAGTATTGGAGCCCTGAACTCCACAGTGATCTTCTCCCTCTTGTCTTCTCCCTCGTTCTTTCAGTGTCCAATCCCTCAAAAGCAAAGTGGGTGAGGGAAAAACAATTTCATCCTGGTGTGATGTCATGAGATCTTCCTTAGCCAGTCAGAGATGTCAAGTTCACCACCAAGATCCATTGTCCAGCAATAAAAATGCTTATAAAAGGGAATTTTTTACAGTGTTCCTCTACTTGTATGGAAATTAGTGGTTGTGCAATCAGAAGATGTTTCTGCCTATGAAGGACCCAAACAAGGACGTGCAGTTCTCAGAAACTTGTGAATGTCTTCAGATTTTAGTAGGTTATTTGTGTTGGATGGGACTCATTGCTCTGACATGTATGCAAATGCAGGTGCATTTTGCATGCAATGACAGTTCTCTCCGGTTACAAAATTTGATCAGGAATGTGTATTTGGTCGTTCTGCTGTTTCATGTTTAGTCTGGGGATTGAATAGTGGCAGTCTCATGTGAAAGGCCTTCATCCCAGTGGGGATTTCAGCATAGTCCCTGCCATGCTTCCAAGTTTCACTGTGCAAGCCCAAGCTTGAACAGCCTTCAGTATGTCCACTTTTCAAAATACCCTTCTCTATCATTGTCTTCATCACCTTTGTGAAGTATCTGTCACCTTTACGGCCCTTCAGTCCCCAGAGATGGAGTTAGAATGTGGTCTTATGTTCATTTGTGCCTAAATTTGCCTTTGTTTTTCATCTATCACAGTATATCTCATTTTCCTAGGCTGTGACCAACCAGTACAGGGAAACTAAATTTTGAAATTGCCTATAATTCCATTTTATCTAGAAAGAACAAAAACATTTGTCACAGTCTGCGTTTTGTTTGTGCCTTTCACTTCAGCAGCTGAGCTGATAGCCTTCGTTGCTCTGCCTCTAGCTTCCTTTTCTTCAGAAAGGGGGAAAAAGGAGAAAAAGCTTCTGTTTACATGCCTATAACTCAGTACAGGATATTTGAGGCTTGCTCATGTGCTGCTACTGCATTTCTCATTTTTATCCCTTTCTTATCCTGTAATCTGGTCCACTTACCCTTCAGAAAAAACAGGTTATTTACCCTCCTGGAGGAAGCGGCATGGAGAAAAGGTTGTTTTTCCCCCTCCTGCCATATGGAGAAGAGAGAATCTGAGAATAATGCGTGTAAGTACGGCTCAGCCTTTGAAGAAACATCTCACTGTGAGATGGCTGTAGTTGTTCCAGATTATGCTGCTTATAAAAACAAGTGGAATTGTCCCAAATTAGTCCACTGCACTCATGTAAACTGTGACTGATTCTGGTTTCTCGTTGAATGCCAGGCTGTAGGCTGTGGTTGCTCAGAAGCTCTTATGCAATGCCTGTGGGTATTGCAGCGCAGGGGCATGAGCAGCGGGTGAAAAGAACGAGGACAGATGTCTTGGGGTAAATCATTTCTGCCCAGTCAAAGCTTTCAGATAATAAATACAAGATAGGCTCGCTTGGTGACACTGCCCATCCTCAACTTCTGCTGATCTGCTGGGAAGCAAAAGCAGAGCTGTTGCTGTCACCTTTAAAGGCATCCTCTCCTTCTGGAGCTATTATGCCCAGCTGTCTCCAGCTGAAAACACCTTGTAGATGTCAGCGGTTCACATTATCTCTCTCCTGAGAATGCAGTTTCAAGAGGCATCTTTTTGGCAGCCCTACCAGCTGACACAGCTCTTGTTTTACTCTTGCATCACTGCCATAATTGTGCTGGTAAATTATTTGTAGGGATGCCTGATGAGCTGGTTCAGGGAATTGAACTGGTTTTAAATCAAACATTTTCCTTGTATGGCCTTACAAAATGGTTGTAGGAGCACATCTGAGGGAGGATCAACAGTTCTCTGTGTCTTTCTTTACAAGCTCCTTTCTCAGGACTGTCTGTGCTGGGGATCTGAGGGTAGCAGCACAGTTGCTGGTGGATCAGTTCTGTGCTTTCCCATACCGAACAAGGTAATGTTGTTATCCTTAAGGTTGAGAAGGTTTTCCAATTTAAAGAACATGTTGGGCTACAGGGTATCCCAACCTCTGTCCATTGAACAGCCTTTATTAGGAATCTATTCTGGAATTTTGGAGATGCCCATAATGAACCCCATTCCTACCCAGCATCACCTTTTAAAAGTAAAATTAGCAATGACTTTTTGCCCTCCTATATATGCAACGCACCCCCATTCCCACATTGCTCTGCCCCCCTGAAACTCCCATGAGACTCTAATGCTAAAAAAAATTGGCAAAAGTTTTGCAAAGACTATGTGTAGAAGGTTTGCTCAGAAGGTTTTTAGATAGCTGGTGTTTTCATCCTATTGGTGACTCGAGGGAATGTGGGACCGCTAAACCAGGAGGTCTCAGACACTATGCAATTGAATCCTTTGTAAATGCATGGGAAATAATGTAGGTATTTTTGATAAATTTGCCTTTATTTATATTGAACAAATGTAACTTGAGTATAGCTAGTAATTTAAAAGGAAACTGTACTTGAAAATAACACAAATGCTTGCAGGAGGTAAAGAAGAGACTAGCAGGTGGAAGAGTAGAACAGAGAGGGACTGAGGCTGAAGCAAGGGTTAGGTGTGCAAGGAGGAACACAGAAGTAGAGATAATAAGCGTTTAGATTGGGGAAATTAGGTGGGATTGATGTGATGGGAATATTTATGCAGTGCTAAGCCTTCAGTATTACAAGAAGGGCAGAGGATTTCTGAGCTGTATGTTAGGTTGGGGTGTTGAAGAAGAGAGGTTTTTTAATGTGGCTCAGGTTGCTGTAACCACCGAGTAATTAAATAAAAATTCATGGATAGAGACCGTATCTGTGCGTTCTTTCAGTAGCACTATGTGTTTCAAAACACACCTGCCACCTAAAACATGGTACCTGAGGAGCGTGCTTGGGACCAGCTGTGCCAGTAATGGAGAGAAAGTAGCTGTTGGGGCTTGGGGATGCTCGGTTGGGTCCTTGTTCTGCCGCGGGCTTCTGGAGCAGTCTCAGCCTCAAGCAAAATGGGAAGGTTACTCTGAATCGCTGCATCTCCGGTGTGTGTTGGACTCAGCCCATATGGAAATAAAATGGTGTTTTTATTTGAAATGCAGGAGTTTGAGGAGCGTGGTGCATAGTCCTTAGCCAGCACTAAGAACTGGGAGACTGGAGCATCCCAAGCATCCCGTTTTGGACCTTACTTGCTAAAACTGAATTTTTTTACCGAGCTGTTTTGAACAACATGGTGTTTTTTTCCACTGGAGGTCAGAGATATTTTTTTAAGGTCCAGCAGAGGTACGGTGTGAGCTGTATTTCTAAAATAAAGGGCAATGCTGCCAAATTTGAAGTTGTTTTAAAGAAAAAGGCAGCAGAATTTTAAGGAACTGAGACACTTTTGCTGAAATGTTACCTCACCTGCAGAAAAGGAAAGTCATCAACCTGGTGAAGATATATGTGAGTACTTCAGCTCACACCGATGAAGATTTGCAAAGTTATTGAAAACTTTAAGTAAACTTGTAAAAGTAGTAACATGATTTGACACTTGCAAATAGCAAGGCTGCCAGCTTGCCCACGACAATAAAAGACAAGTTTGGGCACTGAACGATGCATTTTTCTGATCTGATAGCACCTGCCTTTAATCTTTTAAGTAAACATTTTTTCAAGATGTAAATTTTTATGGGATATTTACTTTCTTCAAAATCGATTTGAAATACATGGAGGTATAGTCTTATTTCCGCTTAACCAACCAGTGTAAATCTGCCTTAGAGACAATGATATTGACTTTAATCACAAAACAGGTCTTCCTCCAGTACATGAATGTTTCTTTCAAATGAAAACCGAGTAGAAATTAAAATAAGAATATGCTCGCTGAGGTCATGTTGTGGGCAGTTCGGATAGAAAAGCACAAGTGCAAACTGGTAGAAAGGCAGGTGAGTCTCATTTGAAGAGGAGACGTGCTCTCTAATTGTAAAGTTAAGTTTTTCATCAAATGTGATTGAAAGTAAAGCAGTTGAGGTCAGTGTAAAGATTGAAAATGGGTGTTTTAAACACTAGGTGGTGCCATTGTGTAAAGTTGCCTTTCCTGACGACAGCGAAGGTGAAAACGATGTTATGAAAACTCGGGAGTAAGAAAGCGTACAGAGAAGTTGGCAATTTCAAATGAGAGGTTTGTGGCACAGGACGAGTGGTTTTGTAATATGCAGATGGAGACCGAATAGCCTGGGAGAGAGAGCTGTATGAGTTCGATTATGTTAACCTTAGGTCTGCTTGAAAGTATTTGCCTTTTTTTATTTTATTATTATTTCACATGGGAATAGAGAACTTAACTCATACTATGTGAATCTACGAGCCATCTCCTAGCAGCTTTATATAGTGAATATATCAAAGCAAGCTTCCCTTGTGTTACTTCAAATACACCCTAAAATGCCTTAGGATTAAAGCAATCATCTGTAATACAATATCTGTGGCTCATTGTTGATTGGCTCAAAACATGAAATACAGCTTTTTTTTTTTTCTTTTCTTGGAAGAGCCTATGTGCTTCCTTCATTGTCTACTTCACCAAAATTCTGCATTCCTTGTCTAATCCTGAGATATTAAAATAATTAAGTGGGATAGTCACAGTTTCACTTAATGAAGCATAATTGGGGTTTGGGATACTTTGATATTAAAATTAAAAAGAAAACACAAAAAAATGGCTTCACTGAGCATACGCAGCTTTATTTCTATTTATTGCTACCTGTTTTAAGCAGCAAACGGGGAGCTTGCTTGCCTAAGGACAGTTGGACTGTCCTGCTAACAACTCTTTTAGCGTGCTAATCTTTATCACAGAGCGTGTGCAACCCTGTTTTATTGGACCCGTGAGAAGAGTTAGCTCTGACCAAAGTGATCATTATAATTTGAAGATGTGAAAATTTGATTACATCAATGTTTATTCTTTTAGGTAAAGTGGTTAAAAGAAAATCAAAGTTTTGCAATCACCATTCAGATAGAGTTGCTATATGTAAATGATGTATTATTAATTAACTTGTTGGGAGAAATGTGTTTAACTTTATCCAGCAAATGGCATAGAATGATTGTTCTTATTGAGTCAGATAAAATACATTTTCACGTGCTTTGTTATTTAAATATATAAGGTCCTAATAACAATTTATGTGACCTAGAAAACACCAAAGAGTTGGCATCAATTTTTAAATTACTTCTTTCTTTCCAACCAAGAACCCTGTTCTGTAATAATATCTTACACACAGGGTTGCTTTATTATAGATGTTGCATGTACTTTAACTGCTGTGCAAAGCACCTCTCCCATGTAATTACACAAACATATTCTTAATTAATATGACTCGTGTTAGCGTGATCGAGCAATGGAATATTTTTTAGGTGTGTTTTGCAACTCTGAAAGAAGGCTGACAAATGAGGAATGTGGTTACTAAATATCGCACATCTCATGAAGAAATCCTCAGAAAGGACAAGGCCGGGACACCTTTACTGACTTTATTGTGATGAATTGTCTTAAAAAGCCCTAGAACATGTGTTGGTGCAGGAATTGCAGTATCCTGTGCTCTTCTTGATCCTTAAGGATCTGTATAGAAAAGTGTTGTCAGATACAAAGAGCACTTGGGGCAACTGGAATCGTTTGTTTCAATGTGGAACAGCTTGACTATATCAAACTGAGACCCCACTGTATGATAAGGTAACATTTTTTGTGTTCCCTACATCTGTGATTTAACCACCGGCTACCCTGGCAATAGCACTATTATGCTGCTCAGCTCTGTGCTTTGGATCAGTTGCTTTTTTATATGTTCATGCATTTTTCCATCTGCCGATGCCTGGAATACACGCAGGAATTTTAGGACTGGGAATGAAGCTAGGAAATGGATATGGCTCCTCTCCCTATGTCCAGTAATTTTGCCACTCCATTTGGAACTGCTGTAAGACAGCACAGAGGATATATCACGATTGTGATAATCATTAATGCAAATAAGATTGTGCACGTGCGTGTGTAGTCATGCAGAGAGATGGTTTTGGAGCTGTGATTTCATAAAGCTTTTGAAGTTGTGGCCATACAGCTAATGAAGGAGGAGGAGTGGGTAGATTAAAAATAGTTACTTCCCCGGGACATTTAGCTGAAGCAGCTTGATTTGGTAGAGTGCCACTTGAGGGGTAGATCAGCTAGCTGCATGTAGGGAAGCAGGGTAATGATGTGCAACTTGCACGACCAGTTCTGGAAGCAAAAATGAAGTGAGGCATAGGCCACTGTCCATCTCCAAACTCCCTCCACAATATATAGACGGGGCAGTTCGTGGCAGTGCCAGCAGGCATTTTGCCATACCTTCTGGAAGCTCATTACGCTCGCTTGATGCCAGTCAGTTGCAAACTAGTTGAACGTTGAGAAATCTGTTGGGACTGTTGTGGAAATTTCCAATGATTTTAGGGAGGAGAGTGAAGCAGTTTCATAAATAGTGCCCATCCTCTCTCCCCTTCCCCATTACCCAATGTGAACAAAAATGTTGGTGAGAAAGAATACTTTTTAGGATGCCACAAGCAGACAGTGTCACATGTGGACAAGTGGACTCGAGCCCTCCAAGCTACTATTGCCAAGCGTATCAATCGGAGAGCAGGCAAGAGAACAGATGCCAGCAATTTGGTCACTACAAGTAAAAACCCTGTAAGGTGTCTTGATGCTGGAGTATGTTATCCTGAGGCAGGTTTGGAAAACCATTGGACACACCAAGAGGAGATGGCAGTGCTGCTGGTTACCAGGATGGCAACTCTGTCTGGGAATGTGGTGGCGGAAAGGGAACTCTTAACCCACAAACCATTGGGAAGGATGTGCTAGATCAGGCAGCAGGCATGCCAAACTCATGCCTTGTCTTCACCTTTATTCTCTCAGGATCTGTAGATGTGAGGATGGCATGGCTGCTGCAATGGCTGTGTTTCTCACCATACTGAAAAGAGACATTTCTGGTCACCTTTCAGGGCTTTAAAGAGAGAGGTTTCAGCTGGTCAAGACAGTCCCGGAGCTGTGGGGGGCACACAGGTATGCAGACAAGACCTGCTCAGATGTGAAGCAGTGCAGTGAGGGATGAAAAGTGACAAAAAGCCTGACAAATAGGTAGGGATGTGTCTGTAAAGCCAGGAAACCAACAAACGCCCTCTATAAAATTCTTCCCTTGCCAATAAAGATTATTTAAGGTGACATAAAACATCAAAAATTCAGCTCAATTAGAGCCTGAGGACATCACTTTGGGGAGGTCAGCTTAACTGCCCTATCTGCTTGAATGTCTTTTTTTAGACAAGCCCTGTGTTCTGGTGATTGCCCTTCCTCCTAGATGTATGGCTCCACTAGAGCCATACTCATTTGACTGTTTTCCCATGACTGCTCAATAATAGTGCAGAGGGAAACCCACAGAGAATTAATCCAGTCATGGTTGTGCTAATTTCCAAAGAAGCAAGTGAAAATAAGGGGAGTTTGTAATAAATGCAATATAAAACCTGTTTACATGACCGATTCTTATCCCCACCCCCAGCAGCCTGGCCTTACCTCATTCCAGATTCCTGATTCTAGCTGAAAGCATTTCTGTGCTTTCCTGTACCAGAAAAATTCCCTTTTTTTATCTTGGCTATGAAAGACTTGTATGAAAGACCTTTCAGTGGAAAGAGGGAATCAGTCTAAATGTGTTGCTATTGAAAGAGGATGGGTTTATGGTCACGTAGTTTGGTGTTCTTAAGAGGACTATACATTTAATCTTTGATCTAGAAATGATTTTAAGAGTCTGCACATAAGCTAAAAGAAGTCCTATCTAAATGTGCCATCTTCAGCTCCAGGCATAACTGGAAGGATTGGGGTCTTTTCTGAGTGAGTTTTCTCACATACGATTTCACTACATAATTTCAGGGGGCTTTCTCTATCTTCATTTAGCTGGTATATCATTTTCAGAGAAAACAATTTGATTTTTCAGTTCTGTATTCAGGGACAAAGTAGATTGTCCTCTTTGAGGTTATAGTGTCTGTTTAATTATTTCTAGGGATGATGCGGACAGTTGGGTATTCAGACTTCTTCCAATCTGATCTGTGGAAATAGTAATTTCAATAAAGGCTAGGTAAATCTTTGCATATGAAAAGAATGTTACTAAAGAAGTATTTCCCAAATTTTAGAAAATTAATATGGTTTGAAGCAGTTCTCTGACTCGAGGGATTGAGTCACCTCTGAAATGCATTGGAAGCCTGAAAAAGTCTCAGTATATTGAAAGGTCAGCATCATTTTATGTCTTTATGGGCAGTAGCAGACCTCAGATAAATAAAGCATTTAAGCATGTTTAGTACCAGTGAAGCCAAAAATTTATAAACGTGAATTTTAGAAGAAAGAAGCATTTAGAGCAAAGAAGTCATTTTGGCACTTTTTTAAAAACCAAACATTGACCTTGGAATGATATACTAATCTAGGCAAGTGGGCATCTACATTGAAACCTGAAAAATAGCAAGGGCATATTCTTGCAAGTGAGAGTTGAAGAGATGACAGAAACACATCCCCATTATCCCACCCCCCACTTTTCAAAAATGGAGGGCAGTTTCTCTTTGTGGTCCTGGAAGCACTTCCCAGTTTCATTTTTTCCTGGTTAGTGTAACAGGCATCCTCCATCACTGTTAAACAGTGCCTTTGCCACCGCTTGCAGAGGCTTATATTACCCTACTTGTTTTGCCTTTCTGTAGGGATATATGATTCCCATATATATAAGAATCCAGTATATATTCCAATTCTGTCAGACTAATGAGTTTCCTAAATACTGGCTTTTCATCAGAAACGTACCTACGAATGCAGGCTGTTCTTGCAACATGGAGTATTGTTCAACCTGTGCGTTGTGTATTTAACTATGAGAGAAGTCTGACTCAATGTATATATTATTTTTGTAAAATAGACAATTAACTAAACTCGGTCTTTATGCAGTAAACATGCACTTTGGATAATCTTTTCAAAGAGAATAATGCAGACATTACACCAATTCTGATATGTAGAAGATGATCCATAGGGGAAAAAGATATATGTGCATGAGTCAATTATTTGAGAATAAAGCCCTTAATTTCTTCAGGCTCTATAAAAAGAATTTGGGCATCTGGACATATTTATTTTAGAGATATAGGGGTAAATCTTCAGCACAGAGCATAGGGAGTTAACCATGGAACATTCATTAACGTTAATGGGATTTCTATGGCTAATTCCCCACACACTGGCTGAAAATTTAGCCCAAAGAGATTTGAAAAGTGATGTTGAGAAGCAAGTTGGTCGGTTAGCCTGATTACTTTCATGTTATTAACTGCTCTATCTGCCACTGGCTTTGCATGAGCACTGAGATATACTTAACAGTTACTAATAAAGGACTATATACTAGATACTGATTCTCATATGGAGGTACACTAGTGTAGTTATATGAGCAAATTTTAGAATACTCCTTTGGGGTATTTTCAGAAAAAAAACACACCAACAACCAAACACAGCAAAGCCACAGAATAAAAAGAAATGTATATATATTAAGGCATGTTTTTAGACAGCAGAACTGGTTTGTATTTCTGGTATCTTTAGTATAGCTTTAGCATAAATAGAAAGTATAACAAAAAAATAAAATGAATGCTGTATTATTAGGATCTAAATTCAGAGTTGACCAACTCTGAGCAGGGAGTTGGACCAAAAGACTTCCAAGTTCCTTCTAACCTAAATTATTTTATGATTTAGATTTAATGTAGCACTTTTCTTAACACCTTTTTGGACTAGTTTTCTTTAGTAGAAGAAAAGACAGGAAAGTCAGTTTCTGTTTATTGTAAAATTTTGAAGAACGTTTGAAAGCTAGGCAAACTTAAAATATTTCATGTACTAAATTAATATTGTTTTAAAAGGAAATGCAGACTAATTATAAAGGTTTATCAGATTTCTGTTCCTGTTTTTTGCTGTGTTAAGAACATGCAACAGAGATTGTGCTTGAAATGTGAATGTGGGCGTGCATTCATATGTTTGTTCACATTTCTATTTCTCTTGTGCGTTAGCGTAGGGGAGCTATTCCATTCCTTTTGCAGTTATTATTTAGAGCAGTCAATAGTCAGCCATTAGAGGGTGCTTCTGCACCAAGGAGCACGCTCTTCTTAAAACCTTATTTGCTAAACTTTAAGTGAAGAGTCATTTTATGTATCCCAGAATTACCCAATTTCTTCTTTAATTCGCCTGGTGCCATTCTTGGAATTCAGGGGATTAAAATGGGGATAACTATAGGTGATTCAGAGAGGGTGGAATGACTCAGAGCAGTTAATTACTACATTTTGTAATTGTTTATGTAAAAACAAAAAAAAATGTATATAGACCCCATGCAATTGAAAAATGATACAGATGAACATCTGTGCTGTATAGCACTTGCTTACAATATTACTGTCCCTTTTAGAAATGGGCTCATTCTTTGTAACTCCACTGAATGCAGTTGCAGTAGGAATAGTAAAATAGATATAATTCATAAGTTTTTGCTATTTCTAGAAAAGTTAAAACTCTCAGGAGGATAAATGGGTTTTCTGTCTTGAATTCTCATGACCTCACATTCAATAGCAACCTTAAAAATGATACATCTGTGCTGGAAGATAGCAGAACTGGGACCTGGTTTTATAACCATTTGTCCCAGGAATACTGTTTTAAAGTTAGCGCTTATGAACCTTTGAACATTGGTACAAAGTGAGGGAAGGAAAATGGAGGTAGGAAAATTTCTGAAAGAAAATTCTGCCATTACAGAATCAGTTCCCAAGACTGAATAAAAGTCACTACACTTCAAAAGTGGTCCATAGAACAAAGCAGTACCTCTCAGTTATATGCCCAATAATGTTTAGATGATGAGTGCTCAGCAAAGAAATCTACCACCTGCAAATCTTTGTGAAAGCCAGTCCCCAGAGATGGTGACTGAAAATACTCCTGAAATACTGAAAATACTGCTCCCAGAGAACGTGGCTCTCCAGGAGACATCTTTGCACAAATTTCCAGATAGCATAGCTAAGCATTTCTGATATCCAACTGCTTTTGAAAGCTGACAAAACTTCCAAAGACCTTCTCTAGTAAAATGTTGAGGGACAGCTGGTGGAACTGTCCCTGAGCTCAGAAGGTGGGTAGAGACAGAAGTCTTTTTCAAGAGCTTCTTAAGAAGCCATATGTCCTCCTAAGACTTAAACATAAAAGGTAGCAAAACATCCCTTCGGGCATAAGTATCCAGGTTTTTGTTGCACCTGTGTCTGTTGCTGTGTTTGTGGTACCATCTCTGTGTCAAGGGCTGTGGGTCTTGCTGTCTCCAGTGTCTGGAGATTTTGTTCGATCAGTAAACATTTCTTACATCAGCAAGACCTATTTCATAATACTTTTTTCAACAAGTAGCATAAATCCATCAGTTAATGATGGGAGTAGAGCTACTAAGCTTAGTCATGAAAAGCAAGAACAGATGATAAAATGTATTGGATATCTTAACTCATGAGCAAGAACACAAGGATGCACATATTTTGATTATGTCAATCTCATCTCCTTTAAATCTGTCCACTAGGAAAACAAAGCAAACTCTGTATTACAGCTGGAAAAGTAAGGCAGTAAGCCTGAAGCCAGACAGCACATCACCAACATCATCTAAAAAAGTAGATTGTCATTTTTATGGAGAACTAATTTACACTCCTCTCTGTAATTCAAGTACGCATGGGGAAGATGCTGCAAGGTAGTTGGTTGTTTCTGAAGTACCAGGAGTTGACAAAAGTCCATTTTATATTTAATGAAGGTAACAAAACATAAAATATATAAATTCCACAAATGCGTGTTCTTACAGAAATCAAGAACTACTAGCCTACAGAGTCATATGCATGCTTTCAAGACATGAAACTGGGGCTGGTGAAAGAAATTACCTGTATGTCAGCATCAACATCTGGCACATCAAATAAAGATACTGTAATTCTCAGCTTTTTGAGGTGGGTGAAGCTGGTCATAATATCAGATCTACCAGTTTTTATTCAGGGGTGACTGTATTACTAGCCAGAGGAAAATCTTCCATAGGAAGCGTTGGATGACATCCTGGAACTCAATTCATCTTTACCATAAATACTCAAATTTATAGGGATGGTTTGGACTGTTACTAAATCTATTGTAATTTTGTTGTATGACAGGTTTGAGACTGCAACTGTTGCAATTACTAGGCAAAGGCAGCTCCAGGTATCTCATTAACAGCTTGTCTTACTCTGCTCCCATAATAGGTAGAATGAAGTTGGACTGCGCTTTTGGCCCTTGAACTACTTGTATTAATGTAGTTACTTTGGATCCTCTGCATAGTCAATGGAAAGAGGTTGATTGAGCCCATCAGTTTTTTCTGTCATGTATGTGTTCCTGGACAACACTTAACGCTGCAATAGCCAAACGCCGTCATGTTTCTGTCCATCTTACAGAGAGCAGTCTTTAAGGGAAGCTCACACGGTGAGAAAACTGGTGAATAAACCAAGCATCTCTGGTTCATTCTGTTTGGCAGGAAATGTTCCTTTTGGTTTTGGTAACTGGATTCCTAAAATCATCATTTGTTGTCAAAAACACACGGCTTGGCTTGATCTTTCTCTTCTCTCCGTCTTTTCCTTCTGCCCCACCTTGCTGGTAGTGCCTCATACCATGCACTTGACCTGTTTTGTTTGTGTTTTTTTAATAAGGTAAATTTCTGAAACTGGCTCTACCTACGAAACAAGTATTTTGCTCTCATGGCTCAATTTCCTCTCTCCTAAAAGTAATAGAATAGTTCCTAGTTCACTATTAAAATCTGTACCTTTTATTTTGTATATGACCCCACTGCTCAACGTTTTCAAATGTGATTATGAAAATGTTTAAACAAATGCATTTTCTCTTCAAAGTTATTTTCTCTAATGCATATCTGTGTAATTAAAACATAACATAAACTATACTGTAGCATTACAATCAGAAATTAATTATTGTAACATGAAATTTTCATTTTTTGTCTTACTGCAAAGGTGAGTATGGCTTAAAATTGAAAAATATTAGTCCTTTTCATAGAAACCTGTTTGAAGATCATAAGGGAGTACAAAAGAAGAAAAGCTTTTTGTTTGTGTTTGCAATCAAATCTTTCTTAAAAGGAAGTCTGACACATAGGCATTGTAGTGTTTTTTTTTAATATTACATTGAAGAAAGCAAGATACAAGTCTCACTGGATTAGCTGGAATTCAAGTATAGCAGAAAAGCCATTTTTAAAAATAAATGCATTGAGCAAACAAGAATCTCAATGAGCCTCAGAAATGGCTATTCAAAGGTAATTTTCAAATATTAGCAAAGCTTACTTTATTGCTTGCAACAAACAAAAACAGAAGAAAATGTCAACATAAAGAAGCTACTGTAAATTATTTAATTGGCAAAACATTCTGAAAAAGAATACCAAAAACATATGTAAGTATACTGTCGATCTAAATATAATCAATGTTTGTTCTAGTAAATTTATTCAGCTCATACAATGTACTTAGAAATTATATTTCTATTTTTAAAGACAGCTTGCAAATTTTCACGATTTGTATATCAAATCAATGTGTTTGCCAATGTTCTTTTGAAAAATTCTTGAAATAAATACTCATTATAAACATTATAAAATGTTAAAGGCAAGAGCTGTACAGGTCAGTGAGAAAATTGTTGGTACATCACATAATTAAAAGCAAAACTAAATAGATCTAGTTCATGCTACATTTTCAGTGCTGCACTTGTAAGACTTGACTGATGCCCTCACAGGTCTGGTTAGTAGTTTGATAGCTAAATCTGAAGTACTGCATAAAAGTATGTAAGAACCTTATTTGTTTAGATGTAAGTACAGTTAAAATTCAGATTGCACTATGGTTAACTCATTGCTTTGGACTTAACTATTGCTCTGATCCTTGTTGATAGTAGCAGCCCATGCTGCATGACCAGGTGATGAACTAAAATACTTGTTACTAATTTCTAATTTGAACTGATGTTCACATTTTAAAGATCCACTGTTATAAATCTCCTTCCTTCCTTCTACATAGGAGTTGCAGCAATGGTAGGGCAATGGAGCAAGGACTTTACCTGTACTTGGATAATGTGCAGGTCCTTTCACCTATTGATACTCATTTCTGCTTAGCTTAAAAAAGAGATTTTATTATCTTTTCTTTCAGTTTGCAGTAAGAAATCACTACTGTGAAATTTTGTGACCTACTGACCTTTAGTTCTGAAAAAATGGTTTATTTACAACAACAATCACTATCTTAAAGAATAGTGTAAAAGACTTTGACATTTAATACTTCTGTAATTACCTTATGTCATGTGTCAGCCCTGGATATCTGTGGTTTGGATCACTTATCTACTATCTAGTTTATATAAAGGCCTTCAGGGTCTTTATCAAAATGTGTATATGAACTTTTCACTCTATGAAGTAAAAAGCTGGGTCAATTATATCTATTTTCTGTGACCTTCTTGACTTTTCACACCCACTCTGTCAGAGTTGTTATAGATTGTAATACTTGCCTGCAGTATCAATTGGAGAATGATTGCTGGCTTCATTAATGCTGTCAGAGGTGTGGCTGATACATAAACTAAATATCCTCTTGACAAATGGCATTACCTCCCTCAAATTCATTCTGCTTGGCTGTTGTTAATCTTATCTGTTCACTTAGTCAATAGCTGTCTTTCCAAAGAGACTACCAATAATATATATTGGAAGTCTGTTCCTGAAGGGAGGAGAGTCAGCAGAGCGGTTCGGGCAGTAGGCTAGAATTTACCAAATAAGAATTTAGTTTCTGTTCCTGTTATCATCATCTTGGGTGGCAACTCAGCAAAAATTGTGCCTAGGTTTTAACACATGAGCAAGCAATTAGAGGGAACAAGTTATCCCCATATAGATTTCCTGTAGTGTTTCTGCACATGTCCTTGAACTTCCACACCCTCTATCTAGTAAGTACAAAATGTTTTTTGAATTTCCAGCTCAGAGAGTGAACATGACAGCTGTCTCTCATCCAACAATTCACATCCTGAGCAATGGCCTGCATGGCTTTTTGGCCATGTACAACTAATCTGTTTCAAATATATAGTAAGTACTAGTCTTTCAGATATTAAGTCTGGTTACATTTTTTTATGGTAACTGTCTATGGACATGGTCCTACTATGAGTTTTGCTGAGGTGGCAAACGCAGAACCAGTTGCAAGATCAGGGCCTCAATGCTTTGAATGCAATTAAAACAGATGAGTATGTGTTAAGCCCAAGATAATTGTGTTAAAAGTAATCTTAACTGGTAACAACTGGAAATGAAATGTTTGTTTTGTTTTCCAGCATTTACAGAACATTTCCAGCATTTTTTTACAGAACATTTTCCAGCATTTACAGTGTTAGCGTATGTCAAATAGTCTTATTGTTCTTAAGGAGCTATGCGGATATCTTGAAGTATGAAAACTCCGTAAATGTAACTAACTGTCATTGCAAAAAAGGATTATTTTCGGACTCGTAAAACAGTAGAACAGACCTCATAAAAAAGTAATTCAGTGGAGCATGCTACAACTTCACAGCCTATGGGAATAAGTTTACAATGTATAATTTTCGTGCCAGAATTCTTGAGTTATCAGATAATGTATTTCCTTTCAATGATTATTCTGTAAGCCATATTTAGGCCTTTCTTACAATAGAAGCCTCACTGTGTGATTCAATACAGAATATTCCGTGTGTTGTTCACAAAACAGTTTTCTTATTTAGGTTGGGGAATTTAGAATAAGGAAAAAAAATTGCTTCATTTGTGTGTTTGGAATAAACATTCTCAGTCATCAAAGTCTGCTGCCTTAGAGAGAAAGGAAGTACCAACAGCAAATATTTGCGCTGAACTTAAGATTTATGATAACTGAACAACCTGTTATTTGTATAAGCTAAAAATATTCTTAAACCAATATTGTAATATGAATTATTAGACACTGAGAAGATTTATAAGAGCATGTCTGTATTTCTACTTAAAATCAGAGGTTGGGCTTATGAGCAGAGGACCTGATTTTCATTTATACTACAAAATCTGCACTTCTTTTCTCAGTGGAAAAGGGATTTAAAGGAGAAGTAAATAAACATAAGAATAAAGCCCATTATGCTGCTAAAGAGAGTGAAGAACTCAGGCAAGGAGTTTCAGTGTCCAGTTCTGGAGATTGCAGTGGTGAGGAGGGGTTGGCCCAGGCTCAGAAAAAGCAGCAGCAGGCAAGGAAGTGTCTGAGTTCAACAAGCACCTAAGAAAGAGAAAAGACAAAGGTGACCCAGGTCTGCTTCCAAAGGGGAAGGTGACATACTGAACTTAGGACCTGTATGTAAAGAAATCGGGGAGCAGAGAGCAGTGGCTGAGGCACCAGTGAGCCAGCTGCAAGAGGTCTGGTCATGGGTGTCAACACAGCGGGAAGCATGGAGACTACCAAAGCCAGCTTGAAGTTGCCATTAGAGAAGAATTGGTAACCCATTTGATCCAAATTTTATCAGGTGCAAGCATTTACTTTGCGTAGCTATGGCATTTTTGGTCTGGTCTTGAATGAGCAGCATTCACTGTTGTGGTTAACCACAATCTTATTGTAAACAGGCCTCTGACCCTGACTGTCATTTATTCTGCACTGCGAAGTTCCTATTTACAATACACACATCTCGGGCTTTGCCAGTGCAAAGTGAAAAATGAAGACTAGAATATCTGCTAGTCAGAAAATGCAGTTAAGTTTCCACAATGAAATGAAAGAAACATTCAAGAATGAAATGAGAACAGCTCATTTTCTGCACAGGTGATACAATTTCTGACCTATGAAATCCAAAGGCAGGCTTGCACCAGGTGAAGACGTGTCAGAATGCCATCTTTGCAAGTGTTGAACTTCCAGCCAAACTAACTCTGCAATTTTGTGCTGTTTCTACAACGTCTTAAATCCAAACTTTTGTGAAATTTAAAAGTGCCGTGGCTAAAAATTCTGTGCTAATCTTACCAATGGACCCATGGAGCCAGGTCCTTAAAACCTCACTGGATTCCTCCCAGCATCACTGGATTTCTACACAGGGACAAGAAACCAGTGACACTTACCTATTTGCACCATCTGCTCTGAACATTTGGGCCAGTGTCACAGATGAGAAGAACCTGAATTAGTTCTGCTTAATGCCAGAATACAGACTGAAGCTTTACAAATTCTGACTTCATTTCTGAATGTGTTTATATATCAAACAGGCTTCAGCTTCATATATCTGG
This sequence comes from Anser cygnoides, assembly GCF_040182565.1. NCBI lineage: Eukaryota > Metazoa > Chordata > Aves > Anseriformes > Anatidae > Anser > Anser cygnoides. The sequence continues at coordinate 12,622,744 of NC_089875.1, forward strand.
AAAAAAGAAGAAATCTATCTTGTAAGATGGGAAGGCCATTTTGCAATTATCATCAATGGGAACTTGACTGAACAAGAAACTTTAGTGGTTTATTTTTAAAGGAATAATCACTGTACATTTTAATATAGCTAAAAATGTAAAAGTTTAGTGTGTTTAAAATTTTATTTTACATGCTTTACACAAAGAAATTTTATCTACTCAAAGTGTACAGCAAGTAGCTACTCATTTAATGTAGATTTTTGGAAAAAAAAAAAAGACCCCACAACATAAAAGCAAGCTGGAGTAGGACAAAGGTTGGACGTGTTGCTTAGGGACATGGTTTAGTGGGCGAAATTGGTAGTAGGGGGATGGTTGGACCAGATGATCTTGGAGGTCTTTTCCAACCTTAAAGGTTCTATGAAAACAAAAGGGTGTCCTATGCTGACTCTTACAAAATAATTCCTACTATAGCTTTATAGCTTTATATAGTTTTTTTGTTCGTTTGTTTGTTTTTTCAAAAAAGGAAAAGTTAAGTCTGTGGAAATGGATTTAGTAGCATTTTCTTTTATTTGGGAATTTTGTCCTGTAACATCTGCCCAAGCGCAAATCTGAAGCACCTAGTCCAGGATGCATACACACGATATTACAATAGGTTAGGAACCTTGCTATGGCACAGAGGTACCCACTTTCTGACTAGCTTTCCGTTTTACCTTGTTTCTGCTCCTAGGAGTGTGTCCCCTAATCTACAGAGATATTTTGGAGGGGACCCCCTGTGTTTCTCTTCCTTTTGCTAGGAGCACTGGATTTCTGGCAGCACCTTGGCCCAACTTCACTGGAACAGACACGTGGTTGTCAAAGCCCATCCCGTAGCCCGGCCATACAGCAGTTACTGTTAGAGGGGGGCTTGGGACCATGTTGGGGTGCTGAGCCATGCCTCCAGCACATAAATGACAAAGTTCAGATAACCTGTTGTCGTCAGCATTTCCTATTCTCTGGGTGGCTCCTCACAAGTTTTCGGAGGCCCATGTTCTTGGGATACACTCGTGTTGGGAGCTGGGCATTGCCTTTCACAGGCACCCCACTGTGCCAGGTAAACCTACAGGAGGGAGAAATACAGTACCAGTGCTCTGAATCTCTCGCACGGGGCAGGGTTCTCAATTATTTGGCACAATAGCAGTTAAATTGAAGGTGTCAGAGCGGACCCTAGATATCAATTTCAGCATTTGTTGATGTCAGAAAGTGGCCAAATAGTTATTTTCTGTATCTGCGGTTAAACAAAGATTTACTAAACTGAGCATTTTTCTTTTTTAAACAAAGCACTCTGAGTGCAGATACTGAAGCAGGCTAACCATTGCAGAACATCTCCATTTGTCAGTAAGCTTTCCGCAGCCACCAAAATATCCCTGCCTATTGTTTGTGGAGATACTGTGAAGGCAGACAGCCAGTGTTGCGTGAGCCAGAGAAAGAACTAGCTATTAAATTGAATTCCAGTGTTATCTTAACAATAGAGTTATTTTAACCTATTTTTCCCAAATTCTACTCAGTTTTAAAGAAGGGACATGGATTCCTTTTATATGTTTTCATGCTGAACTTTTTGCAGTAGCAAACAACTCACATAGTTAAAGGAAGTCTGTGAATTCTAAGAGGCACTTTCTGAAGACAGATCCCTCTGCCGTTGTTGTCATCATTCCATTGTGTAGGAATATAGGGATGTGATAAATGGTGAGATGTGATTGCATAACTCTGAAAGTTGGCCTGTATTCCTTCAAATGGAACTACTAAAAAAAAATTAATCTGAACAAAATATTCAGACTTTAAAATGCTGTATTTTGTTACAGAGCAAATTATCTGTAGGCTATAACTAAAAAGTATTTCAGATTAGGGTATTGATAGGCTGGACTGGTATTTTGGGGGCAGATGGCTATTTTCACTGGCCCAACAGCAACCAGCATTCAAATAATTAGCAGATTTGGGGTTGCACAGAGCCCAAAGAAAGCGGGAAGCAAAAAGCTAAACTCAAGGGTAGATTATTTGACAAAATCTCTTTTACCTCATTAGAGGTGCAGAGAATTTTGCTTCATCTGGGTTGTTCAGTACAGAACTGAAATACAGTTTTTAGGAAGTCTTTTTTTTTTTTTTTTCTTTTTACATTTACATACAAAACTGTCTTTTTAATTTTTGGTTGCATTTTTTTTTTAAAGTGTGTGTCTGGGAAGAATGAGTATGTAGTGCCTATTTGAAAGCTTCCCTCTCTTTTTGGAGGGTTTGCCCTGTATCTTTGACATTCAGTGAAAGAAATAGGCCTTGAAGATTTTCTGGAGAACACGATTGAAAAAGCCTGTGGTGACTACATACGACAGCTTTGCAGTCATTTTGGGAAGTTATGTTTGGTTATTTGTCATGCTAAAGTCTCCTAGTCTTCTTACCTTGACTTCTGGAAAGATATGCCTTCTCTCCAGCTGAACAGATCGTCTGCCAATCAAAGTGTTTTTTTTTCTATTTTTTTAGTCAAACCATGATAGGATTTTGAGAAGTTCACTCAATTCAGTGACTTCCTATTAGCGAGAGATCTAATCTAGGATCTCTGGGCCTTGGGGAATGCAAGTTTTGTTTCACTTGCTAAAGTAAGAAAGGAAAGAAAGTGAACTCAAATAAGAAAATTATAATATACAATCTCCTTTTATGGTAGTCCACATGGAAAATGAGGGTCTGCCCTCATCCATATTTATACCAAAAGTGGTTCCCATGTTCAACAGACCACCATACTACTAATCTCTGCATTTTTTTTCCAAACTTCATTCTCACCCAAGGTGAGAGTATATTCCATTTACTAGATGTGCATTGTGAGCTTTTTTCCTTTTTTTTTTTTTTTTTAGAGGACTATGGGATTTAGTAAGTCAGCAAGACTTTCTGTACGTTTGGGGATCAGTGTAAAGGAAATGCTATTTCCACTTGGTGCTATTTCAGTGGATTAGGCGGTGCATCAAAACATACATATTAGCTTCAGTGATAATACCTCAAGGTCTCATAGATTTGCTGGGACTATGATGGTTTCCTTGATGCTACCTGAGATTCTTGCACATATTTCTCATCATAGCACTCTTGACATAAACATCTGATAGTCTTTATGCGATGGGAATTCTGCAGTCGTATTCTAATTGGTGCATCCCCTCAACAACTGGACATTATCTAGGTTGCACTAATGGAAAGGGAATGAAAAGTCCACTTACAAAAATAAAGTTCGAGTGCAGTACCATACCAATAGTGGCTCTGAAGTGTGTTGTATCTGTGTAAAGTCCCCTTCAGAGTCCAGCTTTCTTGGGCTTAGCAAAAGGAACGGAAGTAAATGGTCTAGTGGCCCACTTATAACTATAGCCCTACAGGAAACTACACCAGCAAGTCTCTTGGTTAATGTGTCTCAGAAGATTTGAAATGTTCCTTTGAAATAAAACACATCCTCTAATGGGAATGTTCAGATGGATTGTTCAAAAAAGCAGAGCAAACATTTTATAATTGTAGTCTATATACATAATATTTCAATTCATATATTTTGCTTCACATCTGCCGTTTTGTCAGTTTTAATTGATGTAATATGCTGTGTTTTTATTTAGAAAGGCATCTTTTTTTCTATGTAGCATTATAACTAATGTCTGCAAATATCATGTTCAAGACTGTTTCGTGACTATATTGACATTTTCCAATGTACAGAGTTTAAAAAAATTAGTCCTGAAATTCAGATTTTCATGTCTAAGCCAGATCTTTAAGTAGGGGCTAAACTTTTTGCATGTGTCAAGGTAATAACTACAGTGAAAATAGCTTATAATATGTATATGAGAAGCATCACTCACGAAGTTGTTCACTGTGGTAAGAGCAGCTCTAAATTCAAGCAAGTGTTGATTTCTTTCTATATACAATGGATATATGGAGATATATCCTTTTCTTATTCTATTATTTCCCATGCATCATTCATTTTGTTGCGGTTGAAAACTACAACTTAACTACAACAAAATAGCACCAGTGGTAGGTTCTTCCAGGCTTAGTTTCCAAAATACTTGCAGTTTCACTGGTGATAGAGGGTAATTAATTTGTTCATGCAGTTTCTTTCCTTCTTTTGATAGTGCTAAGGCTCCCATCTGCCATCAGATGACTTTCTTCCTGACTGAGATGCACCTGTGGTCTTTGAAGACTACCTTACATATTAGAGGTGAGCTGTTACCTGTTAATAAAAGAAAACAGCAAAACCTGTTGATGAATATTAAATTGATATAAAATTCCGCATAACCAAATTAAGTGGTTTTTGTACTTATGAGAGAGAAAACTGGACAGCATGATGATGTTTGAACTTGGTCAGCCTCTTTGCTTATCTCATCATAGAACTGAAGTGTCCTTTCAACTCAGAAGTGTTAAGATTATATTTAATTGGATGCATTTTCCCTTTTAGGAAGCTATGCTTCACTTGACTGTAAGCTTCAGTGTAATGACTAGTTTGGGTGAATGAAGATCAATAGTCTTCTTGATTTGTAGAGGCATTATGATTTGTACTTAGTATGAAAATTTTAAAAATGTTGCATGTTCTGGGTATTTTGCATAATTACTTGAAATTTTGTACGTGCAGGGACATATTTATCTTATTAATTGATCATTCCAGGAGACAAATGACTAATTACCAGCCATTCATTCATCTTCCCTTGCTATTACTAAAGTAAAATAGGAAAAAATAAACAAACAAAAAACACTGATCAAACACAAAAACTCAAACCACTGGTTTCTAAATGGATCATATAAAAATATTGTTTATGATGCTTCATGTCAATTGCAGTGTACTGTACTTTTGTTGAAAAACAATGCTAGTTTATTATTATTATTATTATTCAAATATTGACTCAGTATGCCATAGCAACCTATCTGTGTGTGAGAACTGTTCTCTTCAGTAACAACAATAATATTAAAAACAGCAATAATATTTTAAAAAGCTGTATTTCATGGGAAAGTGTGATGATTTAAGTAAACACATAGCTGTGGTTTGTTGTAATTGAAGGTGTACTGTGCCTATTTTCCACCTTTCGCCTTCTTGCTTCCTCTGTGACCATTTATGCATGGTCCACACGCCTCATTATAAAATCCTGAGGCAGAAGAGAGGACTGCTATCTTATTTTAAAAGCTACCTGCCACTGCATTGCCTTCCTACATTTCTCCAAATGATTTTTTCCCTGTAATATCTTTGTCTGAATTTAGAATGAGACACATGCAGTGTCAAACTGATTATTTTGAAACAGTGCAACCTTAAATCAGACAGACCTACTTGGTGGAGCTCGCCATGGTCCACGTAAGTATTTACCAGACAGCCATGTCAGAAACTGGCTCACAGTCCCACTGTAGCCCAAGCATCCAAATTTCTTTGCCATGGGACCAGGACGACAGAGCTCTGTGTGTGTGGTATACACTTGGGATTCATATAGATTCGTATAGATTAAGAATATGGGATCTTTTGGAAGGGCAGCTTGACAGAGCTCATGAATGTTAAAAAGTAACTGTTGTCTTCAGCTTGGCTCAGAAGACATTTTAAATTATTCTCAGGTACAGCCTTTGTTGTGTTCTGTACCTTTTTTCTTGTGAAAGAATAAAAAATATGATCATTAGGAAGGTGGTCAAAACATTTTTGCATGTTGGCAGCTGGAAAAGAATCAAAGCCTACATGAAGAAAATGGCAGCAACAAATAAATAGGAGGACCTGTCACATACTCCTTCAGCCCTTGCTAGTTGGTTCTTGAAAGTCCTACAGGTATTCAGACTACGTACAGTATTTTTTTACTCTGGCTTGCATTTTAACACCTAAGACTCTGCTCCAGCTAGCAAAAATCGTAATGCTGGACTTTGCTTGCTAAGATGTGGTTTTGTTTCCAGTGTAACATCCATAATTAACTACATTTCTATTCAATTGTATAGATGAAGATATTGGGATTCACCAGTACTATGACAAGAAACAACCAGGTAAAATATGTATAACTATAACCAAAACTAAACAAAACTTCCAAATGTTCAGCCTACTTTGATACAGACTGTTTGCTCTGAAAATATGCAACTTGAATTTCTTGCTAATGTATGCCTCTATTTCTATAGAGTAAGGAAGCACAGAAAGAGATTCTCTTTCCCAAGCTACATCAGAGTATTTAAAACCTCTCTATTCCACAGGGAAAAAAGAAAGATTTGGGGAAATAGTTACATAAAAAGTTACTGCATGTAACTTAATACCTCCTCAGTACAAACACAATTATAAAATGAGCTTTGTGTCGTTAGAACCTCATTGAGATTTTCTATTTTTATTTTATATTCTGATTCTCTGTTCCTTTTGCCTGCTGCGGAGTACTAAACCACTACAAGGGACTGCCGCTCAGGCAGATGCTGGCTGTTGCAGGGTTTGCTGGCATCCCAGCAGAGGGCATCGTGGACGCGCGAGTGCGTGCCCAGCCTCCTCCAGCCCCAACTGCTATCTGAAATAGCCATTTCAGAGTGAATGATCAATTTTCTTTATCTGATTAATCCTGTTAATCCTGGAAGTTTCATGATGGGCCAAAAGGTCTGCTCGGCTAGAGTTGCTTCCCGTTTGCGGCCAGGTTGGAGCGGAGGCTTGTGTGGGCATCCCGTGGGCTTGGCTTGGCGGTTCGTGTGCTGTCACCGGGGCTCTGCTGACAGACTGACTCAGCTTCTCTTCTGGGTTCAGTTGCAGCTCACTTCACTATCTGATGAGATTGGAGGCTCAGGAATACTGGCCCACCTGTTGAGCTGCATAAGCCTTTCTTTCACTGCAAATTTAAGATATCTGACTTACGAGGTGAAAACATCAGGGCTGTCCTAATTTTTTTGTAAATTTCTGTGTTTTATCAAAATGTATGACTTTTCTCTCTAATATTAATATTTGCTGACAGCAGTTGTAAGGATTATCATTCACCTTTTCATCTGTTCTTTCCCCTAGCATCGCAGATGAAGCATGGTTACTTAGAAGACAAGCAAAAGCTAGCAGAATGTAAGGACATTTTCTCAGTTTCTTGTTATAGTAAGATGGAATTATTATTGTTTTGAATTGGTGATGCCCCTGGAAAAACATTAAAATAATCTCAGACTGCTTTCAGAGTAACTTTCTGCACATGCCCTTTACAAAAAGACAGGCTGTCACAGAACTACAAAGCACAAAACAGTTGTGAAGTTGTACTTCGTCCTTCCTGGTATATTCGCAGCTGTGTCATTAAACAGTACTGAATATTGCTTCTCAAATCCATTGCCAAGAGGAGTCACAAAAATAAGCATAATCCAGAGTTTTCCTTAGGACATTTACCCAGCAGATGAGCAATAAACATTTCCCACTCAGCTCCTGCATTGAAATACTAACTGCCTCAAAACTGAAATTTATAACTAAAATACTTTCATCCAAAATCAAATTACAGGTTAATAATCAGCTGCCTTCTTAGAACATTCTTAGCTTTCAAACATTGTACACTGTTCCTGCATTATCTGGTTAAAAGCAATTTCAGCCTATACTATCACAGAGTAGTACTGTGACAGTTAAAAATTTTTATATTAGTGCAACTTTTCTTAGCTCAAGTTTTACAGCTCCTGCATATTTATTATTGCTCAGTGTATGTGTTTGCGTTCAAACATTATTACATGACCACTCTGAAAAATAAAACTGATTTTTAGAAGACTTCACAAAGTAATACATATGCTGTGAGAATTGCCTTAACATTTCATGTTACCATAATGAAAATTTGTGTGGGGTTGTGCATGTGTTTGAAGGCAGAACATGATCCAGAAGGACATGTTATTTGCAGCACCGTAAGGTGTGTGTGGAGCAGGATGGAGCCCTGCTGGGGATGGGTGTAGAGGTGCACACAGCCACGGGGTAAATCTACACCCGCTGCAGAGGGTTGTGTTGTCAGAATCAATACAGCTTTGCAGAGGTAGGGAGGTGAGAAAGGGTTTTAAGTAGGGAGGAGCACGATGGATTTACATCCCTTGTGCTCCATGCAGCATTATGGTAGAGGTGCTGCCTGTATCAAAAGAGAAGCAGGCCCAGATAAACAGTTATACAGAAGCCCTGACTGCTATCTTTTATGTGTGTGGCATGCAGCAGAAGCATAAGCTGCTGCACCTTGTGGCTATAAATATTGGGGTGGCCTAGGCAGAAAACACCATATAGTACGTTTCTTAAAGAGGAATACTGCGTAACTTTATTCACAGCTGCTGATTGGTATATATAGTTTGGTATCTGTACGGGCAATTTCCCATTTTGCACATGTGGATAAATATTCCAGTATTTATGAAGGCATCCATTGAAAATGTGATCTTACATGCCTAATTAATATTATCATAACAGTTCCACCAACACTGGCTTTGGTCCAATAAAACACAAAGAGAAGTTGTATGTCGGTGTGCTCCTTTGTTGATATATGAAATCCTTCATTTTTTTTTCACTCTATAGCACTTCTATTGTAAGCTCCTTTTTGCAGGGGGGTTTAAACACAACTGTTAAGTCATTCAGTCTGGAAGTTGGCATACAAACTGACAGCTCAGAGCTCAAAACTTTTCATCAGGTTTCCTTTAAATAGACTAGATTTTAAAAGACCATGTGTTCTAGTTTCTCATAGTTTTTTATTGTATACTTACGAACAGAAACCTGCTCACTTTTAAATGATGAAATTTCACAAGCTATTAGAGAGCCTCATTCTCAGCAATGAAACAAGCCAATTACTAAGCAACTCCAGAAGAAGCTTTGCCTCCTGGTTTCAAAGAACAAATCCTATAAATCAAGTGTATTCTATAATATAAGTTATGGTATTTACAATTGCCTGTTGTTAATACCTCTATATATGCATATATTCATGCATATATATTTTGCGGACACGTTAGTGCCTGCTTTTTGAAACTGGGCAATGAAATGTTAGTTCAAAAGATTAGTATCTGTTTAGGATTTGATAACTTGAATCTGAGTTAACATACTGAATATGAGATGCTTTCTCATTGCAAATGCTTAGCAGCTGGGTAGGATATTCCATCCTGAGAGCTTTGTGCACAATTGCCATGGTGAAGTCATGGTCAGTGTGGATATTTCATGCAAATGATTCCTACAACAGAGTTTTTCAAAAGAATATCATTTGACAATAGAAAACATAGCCATTTCCTTCCAATTACAGGTATGTTTTATGTTTAAGGTAACTCCTAGAAATCTTAGGTTTGTGTTTCCAATGCAAAAGAAGCTCAAGTTGAAGAACTTTTTTTTGTTATATTTAATGTATGTTTGCACACACACACATATATACACACACATATGTACTCACTTATACATACTTTTTTTTTTTGACATTTTTGACATTTTTGACACTTTTATTTGCCAGCTCGAGATTATCCTTGGATACTTAAAAACAAACGGCCAGAAAAACTGCGAGATACTCTCAAGGAGGTAGAGGTACGTTTCGGGAAGTTTCAAGAACAGCAACAAATAATCCAGTTTTAAAACCTCTTTCAACAACTTTAATTCTCATAAAGATTCAACTCTCCCTGTGTTGATAAATGTGCTTTTGTCTGGTGGGTTGTTCCAAAACAGCTGCATCTTTGTGTGGCATGCTTCATCTATAAACTTGAAAATCAGAAGTATGTTAACTGATAGTGACAATGTGTACTGCCAACTCTACTTTCTGTTCTGTTTTCTGTTGTCCTTTAGGACTTAATTCAAAACAGTCAATGTGTGCTGAGCAAATGGAAGAACAAACGTATCTGTCAGGTAAAATGTTTTGACAAGCTCTTGCAATGTTCAGTCAGTGGAGCCGAACAGCCATTCAGTGATTGATGCGATAGTGTTAAAATGTTAACTAATACTGAAGATCATTGTTGTTTTTTTTTTTAATGTACGGGGCTCTTATTACTTAGATTGTATTTATTTAAATTACTAATCTGCAGTAGATACTATGAGACAGAAGTCTGTTTTTTATCCACAAGAAAAATTATATAAAAGGGGCCTGATTCTCTGAGAGAATTATTTTGGGGGGAAACATCCTGAAAGCATCCTGAAAGCAGGCTCAGGGAGTGGTTGCAGTATATAGACACGTCTGGAATATATGTTATATTACATTTTTATATCTTAATTATTGACATCTCTGTCACAAATCTTTTTACTTTATGCTTATATAATATGTGAAGGAGACTATAAACCTAAGCTAGCTAAATCATAAATCGAGTCACGGAACAAAAGATATTGTGACATTCAGCACACATGTAGCTATGTTCTCTGTCCATATAAGTTCCATATATTGTATACAAAAAACAGCTTTTCACATCATCATTAACACAGAACAGTAAGGAAGGTGGGAGATCTGAGCATGAAGCATGTGCTCCAGCTCCTTAATCAAGAGCTTGTTCTGAAAAATGTGTAATGTATTTTATAAGTTTCTACAGTCTTCATTGTTCATGAGGAATGTGTATCATATTTAAAGCTGGCTTGGCATAGGAAATACTTATAAGTGTTATTAATATTGTTTCTAAGAAGAAATTATGTTCTAACTTCTATGCTTTTTCAGTTTCATAACTTTTTTTCTTCTAATCGAGGTAGTACCAAATGGGTGTCAGCTGGATGAATATTAAGTATTTGAACAATATACAGCTGAAATTTCAGAAATGTCTTTAGGAATAGCAAGTTTTTTCTAAACACCTGATACACCAAACACTATAAAGTCTTTTTGTATCAATAATAAAGATATTGTCTAAGCCTATCAGATTGTTTTTGCCTATCAGATCTTATCACTAACAAGTGTATATCATTCATGTACAGATTACATAGTATTACTCTGTGAATGTTAATCTTCTAGAACTGATTTAAATATTAATTGTACGCTAATTTAGAGGACTCATTTTTTCTGTTGTTATTGTTCTGATTAGGAAAGGAATTTGGTTAAGAAATACTGAGTCAGTTAGCCATGAGAGTGTTCATTTGCTTCCCAGTTTGTTCTCTTCATTTGCTTTCCCAGTCTCTTCTCCCTCTATCATTTTTCTTCCCCTCCCATCTGTATCTGCGTACACATGGATTCCTTACCAATTCATGCTTTGGAACAGTGGACTTCTTGCCAAACTTTGATTGTCCTGCTTTTATAACACTTCTATTTGACAATCAATTGTGTTTTAAACACTTCTTGGTTTCACTTAGCGTCCTCTCAGTAGTTTCAGGCTTACATAAACAGAAATGGGACAATACGAATTAATTCATTTCTTGTACAAGATGGGAAAGAAAAGAGATGACTGTTTTTGTCTTAGCATATTTGGTTATGTCTGCCTTTGTATTGGATTGAATCATATAAAGGGATAACTTGATAAATTAAATATATTTTTAGTGTTTTTTAGATGGCTTATATAGAAGGAAGCCAGAGTTGAAGTTATAGTTAAAAAATCAGTCATCTCTCCTTAAATTCTGCTTTTGGTTTCTGAATCACGAAACAAATTATTTTTATATAATAATGGCTGATACCTGAAATTACCAGTGGGTTTATAATGTTCTGCCAAAATAATTGTTATTCCACTTTGTCTTCCTCAAAATATAAGCTGTCCAAGAAATGAAAATAAAACAGAAAAATGAATAGTTTGCAAGAGTCTAGATTAGAAAACCTGCCTTGTATCAATTTTTATGTTAAACAAATTATTTTTCTGCTGCTTGTGTCTCTGAGTATTTTGCAGGAGTATCTGGACTCCCTTTTTGATACAAATGTTCTGAACTTCTGAGAAAGAGGTTGTCCACTTTTTAATTTAAAATGGGAAGCTAATTATCTGTTTCAGCAGGTGTTTAGCCCATAATGGTGTGATCTATGCCACAGCACAACTGCATTCACATGCTACTCTGGATAGATACCAGAGCAGCAGTCGGTGGGAAAATGAGAGGCCATGTTTGCATTAACTTTCAAGCACAGTGGAAAGCATGGGCTGAATTATCCTGACTGTCATAATTTTCACCAATTTGGGCCAAATCTGAGTATATGGTTGTATTATAGTGTCTTCAGTTTTTAGCTCTTCATTTTGTAATAGCAGTGCGATGCCAAATAAATTCAGTTATAGAAATGTATATATTTAACTCAACAACCATGTTACTTTTTAATAAATGTTCAATGTATCTGAATCTGCCATGGCGTTAGCTGAACCAGGAGGAGTTCCCTTTCTTTTGTAAAAACAATGTGCTATGTGAAAACTCAATGTCAGTTGTATCTTTAGCAAGACAGAATGAATAGAAAAAAAATATCTGACAGGAGATACAATGATAACATTACTATTATCTAAAAGAGTAACAGATTTCCCTCAGATTGTGTGAGGAACAAGCATAGGACTGCTGTTAGTGTGCTTTCTGAAACCTAAAAATCACTATTCCTAATCCCTCAGTGCCTCTTCCAAATCTCCCAGCTTCTAAATAGCCCGCAGGTAAAAATTAGGGGCTATAAATTTAAATGTGCATCTGCTAAAAATATGTGTGCTGTCATGTTAACTGTTTGTGTGCAAATGACCAATTAGCCTTCATGCATATACCTCACTGACAGATCTAGTTAGTTTGCATGCAGGTTATCTTGTCCATTGTATGCATGTGTTTCTCAGAATTGGTTCTTGTAGATGACATGAGTTTGGCGAGATCTACTGTAATGCTGGCCCAGCTTTCTACCTTTCTTAATGTGTCACTTTATGCATCAAAATTTCTCCTATTACTTTTTTTTTTTTACACAGTGCATTAGAAGTTTCATATTTACTTCCTTGTGCATTGCCGAAAAAAATCTATTGACCTTTATTTTTGAGGTCCTAAGTTCTAGTACTGCTTAGAGCTTCTGAAATAGAAGATATGCCAATTCATATAAACATAACCTAGACTGTACAGAGATTTTTGTCAAGGAATTTGCTCTCCTGTTTAAAAGAGCTTAGTTGAGCCCTAAAGGACTGAGCTCTTTTCTCTAACCATGTTCCTAGTTCCAGAAGGACCTGAATGCACACTATTTCTATATGGTACTTCTGAACCCCAACTTTGATGACCTGTGATGAGCTGCTGAAATAATCCTGTAATCTTCTGTTAGCTGGCGTCAAAAGAAAATGCACAGACCATGAAAGAAGTATGAAGGAAAAAAGACAAGAAGTCTTTACAATAAAAGGCCACTGAATTGTTTATAATTAAATTGGTTTTCTCTGTCTGGAAGCAATAATCTAAGGAATTACCTTTATCAATATTTTAGTTTACTATGAAGAAGCTCTGGCTTCTTCCCTTCCTCTGGTCTCCTTCTCTAATTCTTTGGAATGCTTTTAAGTTTTGCCACAAAATCATGAAATCAATCCTATGAAACGATGCCATTGGTCCAGGTTTGGTTTTACACTATAGGTTAGTAACATTAATGAGATGTAGCTGAAACATTTGATTTCCAACTTTTTTTTTTATTATTTTTACATTTGCATTACAGTGTAGAATTGAGCACATGCCAACACTGAATTATTTTGTTTTATAAATGCCAAGCACTGGATTTGAATCATATCTGTTACCTGCCAGTGTAAAAGATTTATATATTCTGTGCTTAATTACTTTGATTTAACTTGATTTGTGTTGCAATTTACATATGTATGTGAACAGTTTTTATGTTACCATCATTGACATGCTTAGAACTGGATCCTGAATCGAGATACACAGCAATATGTGCTGACATGGCTTGTTATATCGGCTACTGTGCCCATAAGCAAACTGATTTAGCAAGATATGTGGTGACATACAGGAGCACATCTGATATCAAAATGAAGACATTTGAGCTAGAATACATGAGAAGCCAGTATCCATCACTGGTTACTAAGAGGAACGCTGCCCTCATATTAAATTCTTTTGGTTGCTTTTGATCACAACCATTAATGGGTTGTGTGGTTTGAGGGATTTGGAGCTAGAAGTACAAATGCATTGATTATTGTGAAACAGTAACGTGTAACAACAGTAACTTCATTTGTAATAAGGCGTGCAACAGAGTAATTACGGTAGGGTGGCTAAGAAAGCAATCTGGAATGAAGAGGTGGGGAAAAACCCTGGGAACCTGCTTGAACAAGAAATGCTTTGCAATTCTCTTCTCCTTTTGCATATTCCTTTGTCAGTTGGGATCTGTAAGGGAAAACAGTTTGCAGCAATATTTTTTACAGGCATATTTTCCTTCTCTTCCAGTTTTAATCAGATAGAGGCAAATCCTGGCTTTGCTCTGGAGGTATCTTTTTGGTAGAAGGGCTGATAAGCAGCTAAGCTGCATGAATGAGGAGTCAAAGGCTAATGCTTCCGAGGATAAAGAAATCTGCTTAAGTACATGGTTAAGTTCTACTGTTGTCCATAAGTTTGGAGCATGTACATTTTGGCACACAAAGTACATAATGCCCTCTACCAAAATCTTCACATTCAGCTCACAGAAACTCAGTGACCCTTCCTTTCCCGTGTGTGATTTTACTCATACCAAACATTTTACTCATACCATGTTCAAGCATAAAGACTATTCTTCCAATAGGTATGAAGTCAAGCACTCATTTTTTGTTTAGGAACACCTTGAGACTCTTAAAGCTGTAGAGGTGTCTTTTCTGGTTTCCATTTTTCACATCATGGTACTTCAGTCTGAAAAATGTTGATGTATTTCATTACTGTGGGTTTCTTTTCCTAATTTGATATCTCACAGATGGAATGACTTTGTGCCTTCTGTAAATAACGCCTCTGACATTTGCTTTTATTCCTTAGTAATGATGGGCAATTCCCCTAAGCAGTACTTTTTGGAGTTGGATCACTGTGTATCTGTGTTCAAGCCAAGTTTGCAATCTTTAACATTTCCTCTATATTCATTCATGCTTATCATTGGACTGCTCCCATCCACTAAAATATGAGCTTAACTGTGCAAGCATATGTACAACAGCACCTAAATCTTATTATCATCTAGCAGTCTTTGCATAGACTACACAGTGTGTAAGCATTTGAAATAGTGAAGTTTCAGTGTGAACAGATAAATATTTTGTTTTACAAAATATTATTGATAAAAGATAATGTGTTTGTGCTTTGTTTAAATATCTGCTTGTATCTCATGGTAAACTTTAAGAAGTATTTTTAAAATATATATTTATTATCTGCATAGTATCATTTTAATCTCAGGCCTTTTGTACTAAATATTTGTTTTTCCTTTTAATTCCATTTCCCAGTACTGTTTATCTTGTAAAAAAAACTTTGGTGTTCCTTGGTAATGTCACATTTATTTATTGTAAAATCCAGTTGAAATTGTTCCAGTTTCATCTGAGAAAAGTTGAAGGGAAGGTTGTGCTGCACCTAACCATTTTCTTAAGATATACATAAATTCTGAACTTACCGCCTTCTCTCATGCCACCGTCTACACTTGGAATAGACTCAGTCCTGAATTCCAGCTGATCATCTTGCAATATTGAAAATACATAACATTGGTTCAATGACTAGTTTCATACATGTAAAACGAAGGACATTCATTAATACAGTAATTTTCTGTTTATGTAACAGGTGCGCTTTATGTCATTAGAAGGAAATGAACAGATAGGCAGAAAGCAAATTTACACTCTGAAACACATTAAGACTTAAAGAAACCTAACCTTGTATTTATTTGTTGCTATCAAGCCAAGGGTTTGCAAGCATGTCTCTACGCAGCATATAGGATGGACGTATTAAATGTCAGCAGAATTATAAGCGTATGGCCTCATCCCATAATGCAGTCATTCAATAATATATTGGCCATCTACGAATCAAAACACTTTTTTTTTCCAGGCTTTACCTGGAGAGGGGCAGTGTATATCCCTACTCTGTCAGGTAATCCAAGAGACTACAGACAGACTTCTGATTCTCTTAGGTTATTTTCCCAGGTTAACTCCAGGATACTTTTCTCACTCTCTGCAAGGAAAAGAAGCATGAGACCAACCCTACCATTAGAGTGATGCTTTCTGCAGGAAGGGCATAGCTCCCAAGGAAAGGTGGTGTGGAAGAGGCGAGGTGGAAGGTTTATTTTAGTGACTGCACCAGCTCTCTTGTTGGTGCCTAACACTGAAAGATTTAGGATGGTGTTTTCCTTCTCTGGCTGGCTGATATTCATTGAGAAATTTAGAACTCCTTTTCCTGGAGTATTTATGTAAATTTCCTTGATAAATATGTTATTGCACAGTAGCTCGTCAACTTCTGTGTTTCGACCCTCACTTTTTCAGCTAGGCTCTTTGGACAATTATAGCTAACCATAGTCAAGCCTTGCTGGACTTCCATTATCAAGTTGGAAATAAATTGTGATTTTATCTAATCTAACTTCAACATGAGGATAAATTGAAGTTTTGAAAGATTGTAATAAGAGCTGCATGAGTGTAACTGTGTCTAACATTTTTACTAGGACAAAGCCTTAGAGGACATCTGTAAAGACAGGGAGTACTGAAACACTGAATTTATATATTTTACAAACTAATGCATAATTAGATTTTATTGGGATGCGAAAAGATCAGTTGTTCTTTACTAATTAATTTCATGCCACGGCTGGTTTTGGTTTCTATTTCAGATATCAGTAGAATTTATTTGCAAACTACTGTGAGTTGATAGGAATATAGAATGGAAAAATATTGGTTAAAAATAGTAGTCAGGGCAAGAAGGTAATTTAAATAAACATATTTGTCCTGTTCTTTGGTACAGAGAGTGCAGAACTGTAGTAATACAGCAAAATATGCATAACTGACAATTTTCATAGGTAAATTATTGGGAGCAGAACATTGAACAAGAAGCAGCTCAATTAGATCACTACATTTTGGTTCCCAGCACTAGCATTACTTTAGCACTGTCATACAATGGTTTTGTCCTCTTGACTTTGAAAAAGAAGCATGTAAAACAAAGAGAAAGTGAATAATATATCCACAAAAATAAAGAAGAATCAGAGAAATTATATTATGCCTGTGATGTGTATGAAAAAGAGAGAAGAGGTGTGGGGTCTTACCTAATTAATCTTACTGCCAGCTCAGGATTGCTCCCTAAATTACATCTTCTTGTGCTTGTGCAATTCGTTTTAAAAGACTACCAAAACTGAGTTCCTGCCACTTTCTCTGGAGATCTATTTTACAGTCTAGTAGATCTCCCTGCAAGGAAGCTTTCCCGGTGTTTATACACTGTTGTGCTGTGCTAAAAAGCATATTGCAACCCTGTTTGTCTCACAGCTGTAGCATAAAGTAGACAGGGATTTTTATGCCAAATTCAACTGCAAGAGTAACTACTTGTCTGGCAGCAAGGTTTTTCATAGTACAGAGATTTTGTTTAAAATCTGTTTTTAGGTGAGAGATGGAGGCTCAGATTTCTGGCCTTTGGTGAGTCCTTGCTATGTTTCTTCTGTGGTCCTCCCACTGAGCATTCCTTGGGCAAAAAAGATTGTTCAAGTATAAGGCTAGCATAGCCTCTGATGAAGTGATGATTTTTATTATTGTTGTTGTTATTTTTTACCTATTAGAGGGAAACAAACCTAGCTGCCAGGATGAGTCCTTCAGGATTCCTACCATGTAGAAGGAATTTGTTCTGGTCTGAAACATCTTTAACTTCCATGCTGAGGTCATTTAGTCAAGCAGCTTGCAGGATCAGAGGTGGAACTGGAAGACAAATTAAAATACGCAAGTGTTTTCAGTTTTGCTGATGTAGATCAAAGTCACACTAGTGAATTTTTCATTGTTTTTACATGCAGGTTTTTGTAGAATCCAACTTTGGAAATGATTTAAAAAATTATATGGTCAGGGTTTTTGTTTGTTTGTTTATTTTTTAAGATAATAGTTTTTTTTTAGTAAAGGTTTTTGTATACTGCTACTGGAGTAACTTGGCAAAGTGAGGTCAACTCAAAAGGGAATGGGGAAATAGAAGTGTTTTGGTTGTTTGTTTTCTGAATTGTTTTGTAGTAGTAGTTGCGTTCAGAAAGTTACTAAATTTAATGACTTAATTATGCAAAAAACAATGGTTTTCATGACTCTTCCCACCAAGTGGTATCTCTCTCATACAAGATATGGCATTAGGAATAGCTGGTAAGTATTGTAACTTAGTCTTTGAGATTGTATGTATCATTTAATTGAGATTAATTTGGCAAAAATACTTGGTTAACTCTGAAATAAGCACCTGACTATTCTGTCCAATAGTTTATATTTCTTCTTTCTAAGAGGAACATCTATGATGATATGTCAAGGAGTATCTGAATTTGTTAGGAGCTCAGAGTTATCATCGTGGTGAGGCACCATTATTTAAATTAAACAATATATGAATGATCAGAAATAACTGGGCTAGCAAATAAGTGCTCTCTTTAATCTCTGAAAATAATAGAAAATTACATGAAGCACAACTTTATATGCTTTTTTATCTGGGCTATCCAATTATATTTTTTTAAAGAAAAATAAAGTGATGACAGACACAGTATAAACACATCAGAAAAAAATGACACTCTGAAGGTCTGTAGATGACTTTCAAATTCACGTCCTTTTAAAGTCTCTCACATTCAATAGCCAAAACCTGCAGTGTAACAAACATTACTAGACATATCGGAAATTCTTGACTCAGCGTCCACATACAGAAGCATTTAAATAACAGAAGGCTGCCTTGGCTGAGTTTTTTAATGATGCAGAAGAAGTAATAGCAGGAAATGTAATATAAATTATTTTTTGACAATTAAGGGTGATCAGCATCATTCCCTTAATCACTCCGGACAGAATTTTAATTAAAAAAAAATCAGTACATTTTATTCAACATTTGGGGACTTAGCATGCATCATCTTCACTTGTTCATCATTTGTAATTCTTGTAGCCACATAATTCTGTGTCATATTACACCTCTCTTTTTCATTGGAAAAGCTTTCTAAGTCATTATAAGACATCTTCACATCTAAGATAAAAGTCTTTTTCGTAATTTTGAAAATTAAATTAGTAAGTAACAGACAGCCACTAATATGTACCTTGGAACGTTTCATATTATTAATGATTCCTGATGTCTTGTTTTCTCGCTTTTTGGATTTAGCTCCTCTTTCATTCAGGAATATTGGTGTCCCTAAGCCTTTCTGGGCCACAGCTGGAGAAAGTGGTGATTGACAGGACCCTGGTGGGGAAGCTCATCTCCGACACCATCAGTGATGGTAATTACACCCACGTGCAAATCAATTGCCTTACATTAACAATGGAGTAGAGAAACAGTATGTCAACAGGTAGACTAATTATTGCCACTGGGGACTTGCAAACACAACAAGTAATTGCATGTAATGCCATAGTTACAACCCTTAGGACTAAGAACACTTTAAGAATAATATTTAACATCAAAGTTTTCAGGCTTGTCAAATATTGAATAGGTTTCTAAAATTTAGTTTCTTATGCGTTTCAATCACTGGGAACATGCCATTTGAACTTGTGTTTATTTCATAACTGGGAAAATGGGACAGAAACAAACGTTAGCCAACTGATTAATTACATGGGATAGTTATTATTAAAATATTTTCTTATTAGAACGCTAGGTATGTGGAGGTGCTCCGATTTAGTTTCTAGATTTCCAGCATCTCACAAGCATGATTAACTAGTGACTAACTACAAAGATCTTGTTTAATGTAGGGGAAAACTTAAGTAAATATACCTGTCTTCAATAGTTTTATAGAATGGCAATAGCTTCTTCAGCTTGTCCCTACTTAGTTCCACTGAGCCTAACCAGCTGTCACCATCTTGGCATCTGCATGATCAAGAATAAGAAAATTCAGTGTGAGCCACACTACATGTGCACTGTCTTCCAAATTCTTAAAAAGTAGACCCAAATTACATCCTTTCGATATGATTATATGCTAGGTTTAGCTTTGATCTTTAATGATTTATTTTTGTCCATACCCATGTATCTATTGAATATTGGCTTGGTTATTTCAGAAAGCTGCAGTGCCGTGTCCCTTTCATCTTTTCTTATCATCTTAAGTTTAGTCCTGCAAAATAAAATTAATAAAACTATGTCAGTAGAATCTTTAGTATCAAAAAATTTAACTAACTTCATTTGTTGTATCAACTAATTACAGAGTGAACACATCTAGCATCTTGACTCCTTTTTTTCACCCTTTGCCAAAGTTACTGCTAAGACTACAAATTCCAACTCAGATTTTTTCCCTTTGTTTCCAGGGGGAGGTTTTTGTAACTAGAGGTGACAAGAAGTAGGAAAGCATGGAAGCTAGGGTTATGCCCAAACTGAAATTGTTTGTAGAACTTATTTAGCATACACTTTTATTTTTTTCATAAAAAATAAATAAATTATACATACGTTGCATTATATTCCCTTAGTATGTTACATAAATACAACTTTAAAAATATTTTTATCTAATAAAATTTACAACTAAAGCAATAGTAGAGCAACAAATATGTTTTCCTTCAGTTATATATTCAAACTGCTATAAATGAGGTTATGTAATCATTTATCCTTGTATTCACTTATTCAAGAATTTCTTTTGCCTCTATGTTTGTTAATGTGCATGTCTGAAGGTGAAACAGGACAGCTTCTGTTCAGTAAAAGCAAAACCACCAAATACTTGTCACTGTAATACATATTTTTATGGACAGCAAAAGAAGATAGTTTTGCTACCCACACAGTAGTGTTAAATATATATATATATATATATATATTGAACTAAGCATACTGAGAACCAAGACAGTACTGTCCTAGAATAAATTAACTGTAATCCAACAAAATTGCACGTCCTTCCAAATCTAGGTTGGAATCTGGGTTGTGATGTTAATGTTGGCCAAAAAGAACTTGATATTTAATACAAGAGGTCTTTATGAACATAATAGTTTGGTTTTTTAAAAAACAAATACGAAAGTGTGGTTAAAGGTTACAATCTGCCACAATTACATCTGTAATGTTGTAATTCTAATTATAACTCAGAGTAGCATGCCCTCTTAACATTTGGAATAATAAAGGTCAGATTGCATGCACAAAATACAGAATGAAGATTGCTTTTGTAAACCGCATGCCTCTTACAAAATGCTGTTAATTTTTATTATTATATAGGTAAAATTTAAAAAACGTTTAATTGGAAAAGATAGAAAAATTGCCTTCTTAAAAGACAATGGCATTTCTCATTTTGTAAATTAATTTGTGGCACTGAGGACTTGTGGCAGGAGTATGTAGGATATAATTTGCACTGCCCATCTCTTTAGGGTAATCTGACCCTGCAGCATATGGGTTCTCTTCAGGGCATCTCTCCGAACAGTAGTATAATTGCCCATAGTTACATTCAAGTAGATTTAGTTGGCATCAGAGTTTCTAGGTTTGCTCTTCAGATGGGCATATATTTCATTTATGTTTAGAGTCTGTTTTAGCTTCTAACTCACCACGTCAGATACTTTATCACCATTTATTTATTTTTTTCTCCAAAAGCTAGTGTTAATGTTACATTTCAAAGGCAATTATTTGGCTTTAAATTTTGCCCTTTAGCATTTGCATACCAGATACTTCAGAGCTGTGCCAGTACATGACTATTGGAAAATGCAACTAGTTGTAAAACAGACTAAATCAAAGCAAAGCTGAATAGCCAGTTTTCACTGCTTATGTGCAAGACTCAACTGTCGACAGAAAATACTTAAGGATATTAAAAATACATTTAAGAATCTAGGACATTAGTCACAAATGCAATTTTTTGTTGTTTTTAAGGGGTTGTTCTGCAGGATTATTCTATTTTTTTAAATCCAGTTCCAATTTTCTTGTCATGTTTCTTTTAGCAGAGGTTTCTGAGTTTACTTTCTGAAAACAGCTTGCTAGCTTTACTTTAAACCTGATTCTCATTAGCAATTCTTCAGTGATCTGATACTGGTTACCCTGATGCCTCATCTTGTTCTCAGACATCTCTTTAAATGTAGGCACTGTTTCAATAACTGGATAAGAAAACACTTGGGAAAAATCCTAGATAGCACTGTCTAATTAATTTTCATTGTCAAATTAGTTAATCAGTTTTATATTGAACTATTTTGGTCTGTTAATCAGTTTTATATTGAACCATTCTACTGCACTTTCCCAGACTTCAAGGGAGTTTGTTCCGTCTTGGTTTTCTGTATTGCTTGAGTACCCACAAGTTAAGCTTTCAACAAGTTCATAACCCCTCTAACGCATAATTCCGTATGTAACAGCCACCCAGAGTCTTACAATGTCAGAATTCCAGATACACCTCATGTACTAATTTTCATTTATCATGCTCAATACCAGCAATGCTGTATGAGGTGCACTTCCAGAATTCCAAAATACGACGGATGCTACTGTAAGAAAAAAAACCCAAAGGCTGAAGCAAGATGAAAATGGATGTGGAAGGGCACGTATTTGAATGTAGTCGTAACTTGATACGAGATAATTTATTCAGGTTTATGTAATCTGAGTACTCCCTAAGCTTTATTTCTCACTTCCAAGAAGGTCCAGGCAGAATGACACATTGATGTCTTTTAGGAGATTACAGAGGCTTCAGTGTAATATTTAAGACACTGTCTTGAAAAAATTGCTTTTTGCAACGTCTCAGTGGAGAGTTCAGAAATTTGTTTTCTTACTAGAAACAGGTATTACAGTGGTGACTATTTTTTTTCCAGCTGTTCTTGCAGACAATTTCATCATCTTGTCATTCGAGGACCATAATCAACTCTGCTTCATTCAGTTTACAAGGAAGATGGGTTCTCCTGATGTAAACAGAAGGCTGGAAAAACTCTCTTGTTTGGATTTTAAGGTATAGCTGTCAATGGTGACTGTAAAGGCTACGGTATCTTTATATTACAAATCACTGGCACTCACGGATTCTTTATAGAAGTATAAATTTAAAAACCTTTGTATAACTGATCAGAACAGCTCAAATTCTAAAAATGACAGTTATTGAAAAGTCAAGAAAAATGACATGGCATTCTGAGCTAATGAGTTAAAAATACTGTGCCAAGAGGGATCCAATTTTCTACTGTATTTAGGTTGAGGGCTCAGACACACAGTTAAGTTACCCCTGCTTAACAGATTACCTTGTGTCAGTTGAGCAGCAGTAACTTTGCACATTCTCAGCATCTAACAAGCATGAAGTAAAATCTGTAATGGTAAACCTCAGTGTAAAAGATTTAAGCTAATGTGTTTTGCCTCTTGTTTGCTGTGGGCTAAAAACGCACGCATGGTCAATTACTAAGGCTCAACCGATATACACGAACTTGTGAAGCTATGATAATTCAGTCATCTGTCTGAGTTCTAAGACTCTTGTAACTCCTTGCAGAAATCTTAATTTTCCCTCTAGTTACAGTAATCGTATTGTTGGGATAGTTGGTTTTACAATTAAGTCACAGAGCTAGGACTCAAGATATAGAAGCTGAGTTTCTCGCCACTGCGCAACTATGTGTGTGATCTTAGGCAAGTGATTTGGTACTTCTGTATCTCAATTCCCGGCTTATATCATATTGATTAAAATACTCCCTTTTTGCAGCATTTTATGTAGGGGTATGTCTATAGCACAGTCACAGCAGTAGCAAAAAGGTAGTTTACAGATCGTTGAGCTAGTTTTAAACTGACTGGCTTGGATGTCAGTAGAAATGAGTTCATCTCAGGCTAAATTATACTGCATCTTGAGTGGGTTGGTATATGTAGACATAACCTATTTGCACCACAAGCTCTTTGGCTTCAGGACGGTGTAACTCTGACCTTAGGTGGAAGTGCTTGGCACTACAACAGTATAACAAAATAATCAGCCAAAGGCAATTATCTTTAAACAGGTAGAGGAGGAAAAGGGCCAAGCCCAATCACTTCAAGAAAGAAGCAGAGGCAAGCCTTTGCCTAAGAAAGGTAGAAAGATGTAGTGAGCAAAAGAGATAGTTTGTATTTATTTCAAATTGAATAAATGTTAAGGAAAACAAACTTGTGCTAGCAAATATTTTTCCCTTGACAACCCCTTAGTAATTTGCTTCCTCACGTAAGGGAATGTGCAACTTCAAGGCAAGCTTTTTAAGGAAGTGTTTAATTTAAGTTTTGCCATAGTACGTTTTAACTTGCTTGGTAGAAATGCTTTCTGCTAGGATGAATATCTAATACATTTTCCAGGCTGTTTCAGTTCAGGGCCTCTTTTCAGCAATGACTTGTGTTTGCGAGATTGATCCAACCTCTATAACGTGGATTTGAGACAGTTCACTGTTCACCAGGAACTGAGCTGATACGTAGTTTACTTTAAAATGATGTGCACTTGTGCCTGCCCTATGGTGTTTGTTGTGCTTTAGAGGCAAGGTTGGTGGGTGGTGGTGGTTTTTGTTGTTGTTGGTTTTTTTTTTTTAATAGCACTAAACTCTAAGAAACTGTGGTGAGCTGAAGATTGCCTTCATTAAATTGTAAGGCCATAGCTTCTTGCTTCATTTAGGTTTGGAAAATATATTTTCATTGTAGGTATTACTGTGCACATTTTGGATCTAATGGTTATGGCAGTTTTTCTTGGGAAAAAGGAAAGCCTAATCCATAGAAAACTGTCTCTGCCGTAGGAAACCAGAAATATCTGCTGGACTCCTTAATAAGGTTGTTACGTTCAGTTCTTTGCTGAGACAGCTGAGCTTCTAGAAACACCTCCAATGTTAACTTTGCTTTCTCTTGAAATCAGTGGGAATCTCTATGGATTATTTCTTTACCAGCCAAAAAAAAAAAAAAAGGCATTTGCATTTTTTAATTGAATATTCTTTTGTGTGAAGCTTGCTAGTTAGGCAGCTAAATATAATTTTTATTATCTTCAGAATAGCACTAGTGTGAGCCAGCAGAAACTATTATTCACTACTGCAATAATATTATGTCAGTTCTCTGCATTGAATTAGAGTTCTTCATGGCTGTTCTTGGTCAAGCTTACAAAAGCTAAAAAATCACAGACAAAGTCAACAGTAGTGTTGCTACCAGTAGTAACAAAAGAAACAAAAGATATTCCTTAATTGCAAATGTGCAAACAATATACACTTAAAACAAAAACAGTTCCTTAGTTTTGATTTTTTTTCCAAGAGAATTTGAACTAAAAGGTGGCTTGCACTGGTACAGAACTACCATGGGATTGAAATAGAGAACAAAGATTCAGGAAATTTGAGTGTAGCCTTCATTTCAGCCTCTGACATTCAGCCTTGAAAAATGTACGTAGTATTTGAGTTTTAATTTCTGTTTCTAAAAATGAGGAAAATGCTTGCTTACAGTCATATGTAACAATATAATTAAATTTCTCTCTTATTTAGATAGTAATATCTTTGATATGTGGACAGATGCATGTTCACATTGTTCAGTGTCCAGCCAAATGATGGGAAAAATTGGCAGGGAAGTCTAGGCGGTACTGGACTACCAGAGTGCCATTAATAATGAGAAAAGTCAACCATGCTTCTCTCATCACAGGTTGATATTTATCCAAAAGTTAATATTATACACTATACATACCTGAATAGAAGAATTTATTTCTTTATCCTCTTCTTTTCTAAGTGATATCACCTTGAATTTTATTTACACTTTGAAAAAAAGTAAGAATTATTGTGTGAACCACTGCAGTCTTAAAGTACAGCAAAATAAAAACACAACTGTTATTATTTGCCTTTTCTCAGTGGCATTAGTCCATGTTTGAAAGTGTAATGTCTAATGCAAGAGGTAAAGTTATACGCAAAGATTATTGTCTGTTAGTAGATGTGAAATTGTTGCCAACAGTTAACACTGCAGTACAGCACTAATTAATATATGTGAAAGTATTTGTGGTTTTCCACCCTAAGAACATGTTGCTACCAAATTCATTATTTTTACGTAGTTTTAATTCAAATAGAAGTTACTTGTTCATTTTTATGTGTGCTTTATACTTTTAAATAGAATTTTGACAAGTAAAACAGGATATTCTGAAAATATTGGTCTTTTGCAAGTTTTTCACATCTGTATTTTTTAATCCATTTCAATTTACTGAAGGAGACAGTACAAGGAGTTAAATGTTTACCATGAGAGAACAACATTGTTAATTACTTTGATTTCAGTTCCTTTTGATGTGTATTCAGGGGTTGAAGAGGTCAATAATATTATGACCATGCAAATAGAAAAGGGTTCTTTTTGACCATATAAAAACCAGAAAAGGATTATTAAAGCATTAACCTTGATTTTAATGGCCTTGGTTGAGTGGTGAGATCACAATTTGGATGAGCCTGATTATTTACTAAATACAATACATAAATGCAACGGGTTCTTAACACCCATTGCACTCTGGCATTATCGCATTACTGCCATCCTTTGTTGCCTTGCAGACAGGAATATGAAAGCAATCTGTCATGTAGTGAGACTGGCTCCAGAAGCATTTCTCTGATAAGAAGACCCCCTGCCCTTTGCTAGTGTCTGGTCCAGTAGGCTTAGCCATGCGCTTAATCCCCAGAAAGTGGTTCGATTATTGCTGACCAGCAATGGCAAGATAGTTTTTTTTTCCCCTAGCTATCAACCTTCCATTAATTCCTTAAGCAGAAATGCGGTGCAATCTATATTTCCTTGGCATGTGTCACCCAGATGGTGCACTGCTCATGTTTTCAAATAACCATGCTCCAAAATAACGGAGTTTGAATAATAAATTCCACAAATCCTTCCTGAGAAAGAGGCACAATTCTCAAGAGCTGCATAAACTTTACGCATGATGCTGTAGCTCATCCACATTATGCAGAAAAGTATATATTCTCTTGCAAAGCAGATATTTGTATCTGGATTCCTTAATTTAGGGAGGAAAAAGAAAGATATACGTTTGCTCGAACACTGTAGAATATATTTAATATTCGATTATGTCTTAAACACTAGCCTTAGTTCCCTGGTCAGCTTCGAAGAACTTGTCATTTAATATGGCTAAGCTTAAATCCTGTGTGTAGGTCGATGCTGTCAAGCAACCATGACTGTACATTTTGGTATTGATTGGAGTCATTGCAGTAAATTCCTTCTTAACTCACATTCCTTTCCTTCCCAATCCCCTCCCCATAGATAAAAGTGTGAGCATGTCTCTTTCTGTCTGAGGAGATATTTTTCACATTTACAGACAGCCTATATGGAGATATATGTACACAGTCCTCTGTGTATATATAGATTCTCTTTTCACACATCCAAAGTAAACACTCCTAATTGCTCCTACTGTGCTATTTTATCACCGTAAATATTTCCTGCTTTTTTTTTTTTTATTCCATCAGATTTCTTATATTGATATACCTGGACCAGAAGGTAGAAGGATGAAACGTCACCTGGCAATAAACTGTATGCAAGACATGGTCATTTGCTGGTGGTCAGCAGCTAGTGATGGAGCATGGCCTTGGTCTCCTATTTCCTCTGAGAGGGACAGAGCCAACCTTTTGCTGTTAGGCTGTACACATGGCAAACTGGAGGTAAAGTTCTCAACTCTCTTGTTACATGATTTTACAGACTTGCTAAAGAAATAACTATTCAAATTAAATGCATTTTCTGGTACACAAAAAGAAACAGTTTAAAATGTTAAGAGAGGAAGAGAGGAAAAATTAAGAGAGGAAGATCAGCCATCCTGATCTTAAAACAGAAGTTCATTATTTAATTGAAAAAACACATTATTTACTATGTTTAATATTTTCACATCAAAATTGGCAATCTGAGAAATGAAGCACGAAAATTAGGTCTTTAAAACGGAATAGCTTTGGAGCTGCTACCACTAAACACTCTTTAACGTGGTTTATAAGCTGTATCTGTTGCATGTTGTTCCCCAATGCGATTATTTTGCATTATCTGCAATGTTAACTGATAGGTATTTCTTAGTCTACTTCAAATGTTTTATTACAAACTTTAAGCTACACCCAGCTGCTGCTTAAATTGTTGTGATGGGTATTAATCAAATTAGGGAATGTTTTCTTGGAGAAAAAGTCAAAATTCCCCAACTACAGGTGGAAATGTAAGCTATGGGTTAGAACAGGGCTACAGGCTGACCCTCCTCCTGACACTTGCTTAGCTTACATTTTTGGGCAGATCTTTCCATTTCATCTATTTCATTTTTATTTCACATGTTTAAGAATCCGCTATTTGAATCCATTTTTTTATGTTAAGTAAAAGCTTTTAAATGAAGCTATCTGGGCATATTTTGAAAAGAACTGTAGCTTAAATTTAAACTGAATAAGCTGTTTTGGACTAACTTCTTATATAGATGCTCCTATATTCAGAGTTTTATTTTCAGTTTAGTTTAAGCCAATTCTAGTATGGAGTAAAAAGGCACTGACTGTGGGAGAAGAGCACAAACTGGAGGATCAACTGTGGAATAGCTGTTCTGTGGTAGCTATTATAGGCTATTCCCCTGTAGGGAAAAACCCAAAGTAACACTTTAGAATAAGCTGTGCTTATAAACAACATTCTGTGCTCTTTAATTTGGGAAAATGTAAATGTTTTAATGTCTTGGAATTATTACTTTGATAACTAATATTAATTTCAGTGAGTTTTTTTTTTCCCTTGGGATTTTCTATACATGTTGAAAGCAAAAGAGAAAAGGTAGCTGAGACAGCTTTTCTTATTTCTGTCATTAATCACTGTAGAATTTAAGTTTAAATTACCTCCAGTTCTGCGTTCTTTATTTCTTTTCAATTGACCTCTCTCCACTAGTGGTCATCTTTGACTCATCTTTCTCTTCTGCCTGATACACACCTGCAGTTCTCAATTTCCCCTGCAGCTGTGCCCAATCACATATAAAAATAACTCTGGTACTTAAAACATGCATCTGTACTTTGTAAGCTTTGGCAGCCTAATCTCCTGTGTGAGTTTCATATTATGAAACGTCATCCTACTAAGAGCTCGGTTCTAATTTCTTACTGTAACATCCATATGTCCTGGTTCTAACAGCAACATTCCCATGCCATTCATTTCCTTGCCACATCTCTGTATGTTCTTCCAGGATGCTCCCTAATTTCAGCATACCATTTTGAGATCTCTATTTTCTGAGATTTTTTTTTAAGACTCGTTTCTTCTATGAAATTCACAGAAACTACCCATCTGGTTTAAAGCTTTCTCCATTTTATATGTTAAAAGGAGATTCCAAATCACAGCATCACTCTGCATCTTTCAGTGCACTTTGTTTTATTCTTTTCTGGTTTATGCTTTAAGTTGCTCAGGGCTCAGTCTGTCTAGTGTAGTCCCAAGCACATCACTGGTGCTTAACACAATAAGGGTAATAAGCATTCACTGAGCCTTTAGGCCTAAATTCATAATCCTTTCAATTTAGCCCATATTGTAATATAAATATAAGGAAATTATTTTAAAAAGCAGAACTGCCAAATTTAACTGTTCTGTTGCTTTCCTTTTTCTCATCCTTTGTCTGCACTTGTCTGTTTTAATTCTAAACTCTTTGGATGAAATTTCTTTTCCCATGTTTGTCAACAAAATACTGAGTACTATACCACTGGTATGGAAAATTCAGTCACATATAAATATTTTTTTTTCTTTTCTTGCTGGTTGTAAATTAGTCTGTCCCACATATTTATTTCTTGGATGCTCAAGACACTCTGCTTATATGCTCTTCCTATATATCCATGACATGCAAACTATAGTACTGTGTTTTTTGGTTTTTTTTTTCGATGATTTCTCTAGTATCCCTTATAGGTGGTAGTAACATTCCCCTTCACAAACCAGGGGATGTTGTAACCCAGCAGCTCTGGAAATAGCATCAATCCCCAAACTGCAATTAACTTAAGTACATCTTTACCCCCCAGAGTCTTAGAGGGGGATTTTAACTTAAGACATTTAACTTCTGAGCATCATGAAATAGCTTAAACATGAGCAAAAATATAGTTAGCATTTTCAGATAGCTTCTGAACAGTTACTCTCTAGGACAGGTAACACAAAAAATACAGTGTTTCTGTAAACATGATTATTTGCCTCTCTTTTCCTCTACTATCTTACCATTTATAGTGTTTTTCAGATACAGACCTGGAATAAAATCCTGTCATGCCATTGTTATGCCTTAAAGTATATCCATATTTATCATATTTTGACCATTATTGTGAGTTTTCTCCCAGTAAATGATTATTGTCAACAAAAGAATGAGAAGAAGAATGAACTGATTCAATTTGGGGAATTTATCAAAAAGAAGCCCATAAATGTCTAGCTGTTTGGGGTTATGAAAAAGAAAACCAAGCCTGAGGAAAGGAATGGGTGCTACCCACAGCCTTTCTACAGCACAATAGTTCTGACCTACAAAAACCACAAAAAGATCTGCCAGGTACTGACACTTATTGTTGTGGCAGAGCAAATGTAAATGATACTGCTTCCTCCCTGGAAGAATTTTCTGAGTGGTATTTGTTGTCCACCCCAAGACTGCTTGTTAGGAGGAGGACAGGAATAGCCCTGGGACAAGACAACCCAACCCCCTTGTCATGATAATATCCTCTAACTACACATTATGCACTGGAGTGATTCACATTCGCTTACAGTATTTGGGGTATGGTGTACTTAAGCAGCATTTCAACTTAATGGGGGAAATCCATTTTACATTTTAAATACCCTATAAATGTGTTTGGAATTGTGCTGTATGGCCTCATGTCTTAACATTTGCTACTATTAGGCTAAAATTAGACATTATCCCCTTAAGAACAAAAACAACTTTTTCCATGCAAATCTTGACTTCTTTTACTTTTTTTTTTTTTTTTTTCCCAGGGATCAGTATTTTCTATGTTAAATGCTATAGGATTTGGTTAGGAATCTTCCCCTGAAGAAATAATAACATTTTTCTGGTTAGCATATGACTGCCGTGGTGTGTGATGTATGTTGTGCATTCACTCATGTTGCTGCAGGAGTATTTGTTTGTTGAACCTTTGTCTGCTTTCATGCGTGTATTGGTTTCCTCTGGTAAACCTATCCACTCTCCAATTTATTTATTTAATTGTTTGTTTCTTCTTTGTCGAAGTACCAGTGATCAAGGACGTTATTTAAATTGTCTCCCTGTAGAGATAATGCTGGTATTTTGATTTTGAAAGCAGAAGAGGAATCTTTCAGAAATCATTTCAAACAATTTGCTGTGAATAAATAAGATCGGATCTGAAATCATCCTTGGATTAAATGCTTTGAGAGAAAGACATGTAAAAATCAACTTGAACAGCAAACATAAATTAATAGGAGGTGATGATACCAAGGCTCAGTTACTGTAGTAGCTTGCATTTGTCTTTACCATGTTTATTTTCACTCCATTTAGTGCTAGTACAAATCACTGAAATTATACTTCAATCTTGCGGAAAAAATAATTTTCCTGAGAGAGAACATTATTTTTCTTTCTCCCACGAGGCAACATGTAATAGTTATTTTCTCCACACTATGCCACAAACTTGTGAAATACACACAGCAGACCTTTTATGAGTGAGCTATCCTACAGATCTAGTACTACTCAGAAAAACATCTAACAGGTGACTGAATAGCTGAAATACCTCTCACACACATAGAGCAGAGAATGTAAAATCCTTGATGTCACATTGGGTTAAAGGTTTAATGAGTAATACAGGATGAATATTATGATGATAACTTTTGAAAGAAAATAAAACTAAACGTTGGCTGAAGATCTAAATAATAAGAATACATGTGGGACTGTAAATGCAATGCAGCCAAGTAAGTTGGAGTAGGAGCCTTGCATTTTTATTTTAGAAGAGTTTAAAAATAGGGTGTTTTTTCTTCCTCCTTCAAAGTGCTGTCTTTAAAATTATTTTACTCTAGTGTGCACTACACTTCGCACTTTACATTTCTAATTAAAGTGTTTGTTGTTATTTGCAGCCTCACTGTGTGAAATTAAACAAGCATTTTTTTAGCATCCATAAAATAAATCAAACGTTTTTCTCATCTGAAAGACACACAATCCAGTCACAGCAAGCTTGTTTCTGTTTCTTTTGTTTTCTTCTTTTTTTTTTTTTAATCTGCTCGGTAAGCCAATTTTCTGCTTAAGAACTACTGTTTAAAACTCATATTTGTTTTGATATGTGGGTTTTATCCTCTCCCAGTACTCTATGCAAAATACTTCAATTTTAAGTGTTCAAAGATTTGCACTAAAGAGAGCGATACTGCTTACACAAGCTAGTGCTATTATTTCTTTCACACATAAAAAAAAAGAAGGTATGTTTACTAGCATAATTCAGGCCTGTTAGTTACAAAAATTAACAGATTCCTTGACTTGGATTATTACGACTTCTGGGTTGGGTTTGAGAAGTTGGCATGTGTAGCATCCCTCATACTGCTGATTACTGCAAGGGGAAAATGATATAAATGTGCAGTAGCGATGCTTGACTGCTGCATTGGTAAGGGAAATGTGCATAAATTATGTGGACAGTATTTAAATACATTTACTACACGTTAGTAAAGTACATGTCACAAAACTAAACAGCACTTTTTAAAAAATGTATTTATTTTACAGAAAGTAATTGTTTTTACTTCGTGCAAAGTACTTCCAGAAGCGTTCATTTGAAATCCAAGGCTAAGTGCTTGGTCCAAGATTTATGGAAAGCACTTAACATTGAATAGGATTATATGTGTCACTGTGCGGTATTATGGCTTTGTCTTTTTCGATCCACTGCCCTGTCCCCTGCTCCACAATTCTGACAGTTGTCCTACCCACTGCTGAGGGAAGTCCTCCAGTTTTGCCTTCCCATTCCTTGCAAAAATGTTGGGTTTGTTAACTGAAGGAAATATTGTGATTTTAATGTTCCCCTCTTGAGTTCCAGGGAGTTCAGAACTACTGCTTGCCAGGAAGGAATCCCAGTGGATTCCTTCAGATGGACTGCTAAAGCATTATGTATGTTACGTTTACTAGCATGTGGCTACTTACCAGATAGGTAAACAATTGGCAGGTAATGGCATACCATCTTCTTGGGGGGAAAAAAAAAAAAAGTTGTTTTGATTGCTAGTCTGTGTTTCATAGAATCACAGAATGATTTGGGTTGGAAGGGACCTTAAGGATCATCTAGTTCCAACCCCTCTGCCATGGGCAGGGACACCTCCCACTAGCTCAGGCTGCCCAAAGCCCCATCCAGCCTGGCCTTGAACACCTCCAGGCATGGGGCAGCCACAGCTTTTCTGGGCAACCTGTGCCAGTGCCTCATCATCATCACAGTAAAGAATTTCTTCCTTATATCTAAGCTAAGTCTACCCTCTTTTAATTTAAAGCCATTCACCCTTGTCCTATCGCTACACACCATGATAAAGAGTCCCTCTCCAGCTTCCAACTGGAAGGAATGCTTTTTTCAGTGTTATCTTAGCCTCATTAACATGCTTCTGTAGTGGCATGTCTCTGCTTTAGTTCTTCAGTTAGTGGCATGAAGAATTATTAATAAAAGTAATTCCTGTCAAAGAAACTCAAATCTTCCCTCTCAGATGAAAGAATATCCATTTTTCCCCCTCAGAGTGCCAAATACCAGTTACATTCAGCAAAACAGGAAAGCAGAACAAAGAGGTCTCTAGGCTTGCAACTCTTCCTCCAAGAGGCAAATGAGGCCACTGACACATGAGAAGCACTTTATCGGTTCCAATCTAAGGAAAAGTGTTTCTCTTGTTTTCAGCCAGAATATGAACAGTAGTCTCTAGAAAACTTTCATTTAAGCCTAATTTGTTTAAACAGTATGTTAAAACATCTGTTTTAAGATACAGCAAATAGTCTTCCTCTCCTCTCAGGAACATTTCCGTAGTATAGAATTTTTCTACATACAGCAACCAGTCCTACCCAAGATTTCATTTCAAGGATCTGCTTTTAAATCACGTGCGGGTAGGAAGCTTCTCATCTCAAGGTTCGTTAAATTAGGCCTTTCAAAAAATATAAGGTTTTCCTTTCTTTTAAATTCAAGGTAGTGAGCAACATTTTGTCCCTCTATTACTCTAACATGGCAGAACAAAAGTATTAATTGGATTCTGTTTGGTTGCTGACTCTCAAATGATCAGATAACATTTATTTTTCTGTTACTATTTCCATTGCTGTTTTCCAGTAGTCACTCCTATGGAGTTGAAAAATCCACAATTCCCATGTTTTCTTCTGTGTTGTCTTAAGCTTCAAGGCCAGTTTCTCTTCAGAATTTAATAGTGCTTTCAATCTTTCATCTCTCGTGTGCTTGATTATTGTGTGTATCTTCATGATTTTCTTGTCGCTTGTGAGGAGATGTTCAGAGAAGAGCGCTGGTTTGGGATCAAAATGTGTAGGTGAATAACGCGGTGCATTGAAACCTGCCACAGGAAGACAGAAATCTGAGTCCCAGAGGGCCTCAAGGCTCATTTCACTGAAGTTATGGAAGCTTTGAAGACTTGCTTGGGCAAGACTTCCATTTCACATATTTGAAAGGCAGCTATCTGGGTCTCTGTGCATAGTCTTAGGGAAAACTGCAGAACAAATAACACTTCACCTTGTCTTTATTTGGGGTTACAGAGCTCTGTGGTCACAGTAATCCTCTGTCCACAATAACCTCTTTTACAGGTTGCCTTGCTATGCAATTTAACACCCTAATAAGCTATACATTTCAAGCCGTTCTAACACCAAACCGCTGCACAGTAGCCACTGCATATTTTGTGGGCTTAAATGACTAGCTGCAGAGGCTAATTCATTGGTGAGCGAATGGAGCAGATGAGAAAAGGGTTTTCAGCCTATATAACTGATTTCATCTTTTATTTCCTTTTTGATATATATTTTATTGATCACTACTCTTGTTAGAAATCAGCTTACTTTTTTTTTCACAAGATGGGTGCATTGGCTTCTGTATTAGATGCCTTCACATCCAATATTTTGTTTCTTGCCTATTAAGTAGTTCTTACTGTGTCCCTAACTACACATCTTATACTAAGACTTCTGTATTAACAAGCAGCTGGTTTGCAGCCACAGAACAGCAACAATCCTTTTTTCTTGCTGCTTCTTGCAAAAGAAACCCTTTTACTCACAAAATAAGTAAACTGTCAGAACGAAACATCCTAATCAGTCTGATCAGCATCCCAGATAACTTGCTTATAAATTCATTATGTACTTCTGAAGTAATGGGTGGTATGCCAAAAAACTTCATTTCTTATTCTTCTTCTTTGCAAGATGAAAGGCTAAATTGTATGTTCAGTTGGTCTAGTGATCTGTGGAAATCAACTTTAAACTGCCTAAGTATTATGTGTGCATTTTTGTTTTCAACCTGAAATTTCCAGATTTCCTCCATCTCCCTTTTTTTTACCACTTCCTGTGTAAATAGTACTTGCATAGCACTTGGTCCCAAAAGTAGGGGCTTAAGTGGCAGGTCAGCAGCTTTAATTTATAGTGTGAATAATGCTATTGGTATACCTGAGGGTGGGGTTTGGCTACGTTTGACATTTTCCTTTCACTGTTTCCTTCTGCATGAACAAACACCACCATGCTTCTGACCAACTTCCACTACTCTCACTCTTCTAGAGACATTGTTTTCCTTTCTCTCTTTCAGAGAAATAGCTTTTTATAAGCCAATTTATAACTTGTTTTTTATTTTTTTACCACTAGTACTTCAACACTTTCCCTGCTCCAGTCCTGTACAATACCTCTCTCAAACACACATATTGTAGACCATGAAACTTCATTGGACTCCACTGTTGCCTCCATCATTTTATGGCATTTTGCATGCTTCCACACTACAAATTCTTGTTCTTTGCCAGCTGCTGTCTTTGGTTCATATTCTGCATTTGTGTTCTTCCATTTTGTTCAGCCTTCAAGTACCCCTAAATTGTCCCCATTTTCTACTATCACAAATTCATTCTATGGCACCAAAGAGCATCTACCACCTGCTCGCTTGGCAATGTACAGTGCACATTGTTTAAACATGCCATTGTTGCTACCACTACAGTATAATATTTTCAGTTATTGTGGCCCAGAGCAAATGATAAAAAATGCTCTACATGTGATGCTCACAGTAACCTATTAGAAACTTTTCCAGAAATTTGGGGATTTCTCCCCCATCCTCCTTGTGAATAATCAGCTATTCTTTGATATGTCAGCTGCTCATTTCTCCTCCAGTAGGACTGCTAGGACCATCCCCTCTTTAATCTTCTATTCTACTAACCTGTTGTGTTCTCTGAGCAAACAAATATGGCTCAAACTATATGACAAAAAGTAACCTTTGAAAAGCCTCACAACTCTATAATATGTGTGCTTGTTTTATCTTACTGAGCAATGAGAAAATGTGTTTTCAGCAGTCTGTTTTTTAAACCATCAAAGTCAAGAATAAACTGTTACAAACTACTACCAAAGTTTTTTGGATTTTTTACAGGTTCAGAGTTACGTCCGTACGGAATGGGATCCACTCGATGCTAGCTTCAGCACCAAGGAGCCTTATCGGGTTCACATAGTCGAGCACTCCATCTCCGCAGACAAAGAGCCCATGGCTGACAGCTGCGTCTACGATTGTGCTAGGAACAAAATTCAGTGTGTGGCAGTCACCAGAATACCACTGCCATCAAAGGCCATCAGCTGTTGCAGAAATGTTACAGAAGACAAACTAGTCCTGGGTTGTAAAGATTCATCAGTAATTCTGTACGACGCCTACAGCCAAGTGACTCTGTTAGCCCAAGCAAAACTATTGCCTTCATTAATGACTTACCACCCTTCTGGGGCCATATTCGTGGTTGGCAGCTCTCAAGGGGAGCTGCAGCTTTTTGACACAGCACTGTCCCCAGTTAAAATTCAGCTGCTGGCAGAAGAGTTTTCACCTGAGGCAACTTTGCAATTCAGCAAACACTTTGATGCGTCTAGCAGCCTCGTCCAGATCCACTGGGCTGCTGCTCAAGGTGCATCTCCCTGCTCTGATGACACAGATATCCATGATCTTTTGTTGGTTAGATTTGACAAAGGACCCTTAGGAGTACTTCGCTTTAAACTAGGTAAGTTACTGAGCACATTTATTGAACCTTAGGCTCTAGAGGAAACATTTGTACCTCACAAGTTTTTGGTAGCTTGAAAACATCCTCATTTTAGATATATGGTACCAAAGCGTTGAAAGTACACAATTCCAGTGATGTCTGAAGATGTGAACCAAGGACTCCATTACATTTAACAATTATTTAGTATCTGTTCTTGTGGGGTCTGACAGAGTAGGATCCTGATTTCTTGTATTAGGGTCCTGTTATGTTCCCTGCTACTCTAATAATGCGTAACAATTTATCATATTGAAAATTATTTTCATCTGTACTATGCAATTGTAAGAATTGTATTCCTTCTCTAGTAATACCTGCAACATACCAAAATAAGCTATATGTCATAATAGGATAGTAATGCTATCTCTTTAACAAATGAATTATTGTTTTGTATGATGCAACTGTCTTTTCCATTACAATTTGTATTTGTCCCAGTACTCTGTTATTTCTGACTTTAGTACATGAAGTTACACCATTTTTTCACTTTAAGACTTCACACAAGAAGGAAAGTTTTCATAACCTTCAGAGAAGTTTGGTCTCTCAGTTAATTTACCAGTTGTGAATAAATGAAAATGTAATAATACACAACTTAGAATTTATGTAGCACTTCTCATTTTAGGTGTAAGGAGGCTTTAAGGAGTAAAAGCGTAACTAACTCTTAATTTACAAACAGAATAACAAGAGTGAAGGAAAGCTGAAAGGCTTTTTAAGAGTTACACAAGGAGTCAGTGCTTGAACTAACAATAAAACCCCTGTTGTTCATCATCAGTGAGAACCGTATTCATTCCATTCAAGTCAAGCAAGTTACAGGGGTGCAGACCCAGTGTGAGAGTGAAAAAAACAATCATGCTTAAATCTTCTGACTACCAACCCAGTGTTTCACCGTGGCAGACAGCCATTTCGAATATACTCATCCTGGAAAATTTCAGCATTTTGCACATTGTCTGTCCAAGAAAACAGAATTGCCTTTGTAGATCTTTACAGGAGGTTTTTATGACTATTTTGTATAAAGCTATTGAGATTAGGAAGAAACCCATTTTTTAAAAAACTAGGTGACGGTGAAGTATGAAACTCTACTTTTTTTTTTTTTTTTTTACTGTTTAAGTCATGAATGTGCTGTTGTCTGGGCAAAATGTCGTCTAAAAGCAATGCAGACCTAAATATTTGAAAGTCTGATTTTACAAAACCTTAACTACATATGCCAGTGCAAAAAGATAAATTATTATAATAGGATGTCACCAACAAAAACATTGGGCTGGTTTACAGTTATACAGTTTTAAACAGAGCTGAACCAGCTGAACCATGTTGCTGTCATCCAAAATTACTATTAAAGCAACTGTTTACAAATTACCATTTATTTTGAGATAATTCAGCTGCATTGTGTTCAATGACGGGTTTAATAGTTGCAGAGCACCCCAGAACACTAATTAAAACAGCTATTTGATGTTTTTGTGCATGTTGGCCATTAAAAAAAAACAACTCTAAATTACCTCTTACCTGTCAAGCAGAAGGCACTCTACCAACATCTACCTTGCTTTTCTTCAGTCCTCCCTCGTGGGGTTTACTCACAACAGCTTTCCAGAAAGCACAGCTTTTCCCTTGCTATCTTTAGCACATTTATGTTCTTACGGAGGCAAGCAGGCTCTCAGTGCAGGGATTTAGAGGCCTTTCCTGCTAATTGCCAGCTTGTAAACTTAATTGGACTGTCTCCCTGGGCACCGTTCCTAAATCAATTAGGCAGTGAGTTGGCTGTCACCTCTTTTTCCCAAGTAGGTTGCCCGGAAGCGCACCACCCAAGAGAAGTCAAGCATCCAAATGGGAAGATGTTGACCTCTACAGTTGAAAGTTATCATGGTTGAAAATTCATTCTTTATAATTACAGTAAAATCACTTCTAGGAAGAAGGCAAAGCCCTCCCTGTCCATCCCTCCCTCCCTCCCTCCTCCTCTGTAGTCCACTGCGCAAAAACATGCTGTTCTCTATTGCATCCTGATTTTCAGCTTCACCACTCAGTTTTCCACGCTACCAAGGTAATGCTATGTTAAACAGTCAGCCCCTCTTCCCAACCTCAGCAGTTTTTAGATCTCCGCTACTGAAGAAATAATGCACATATAAATTATACTGAAAACTTAGGGATCCATGACAGAAAAATCCAGGCACTCAGGACTGAAATCAAATCTGTAATTAACTCATGGCTATGCAGTGTAGCTCTTGTGCCTCGTGCTGCAGTAGAGCATTCAACACGTAAGGCAGCCCAGCTAAGTAACTTAGGTCAACAGAATAGGTCAGAAAAGTGGATTTGAGGCTGTGAACGTGCTTAAAATTTGGCTTCCCTTAAGGGGTACTGCTGAATCAGCACATATGTCTTACATTTGGCCTCTAATTTTGTGAATAGGGTAGAATTGCTGCTATGGTATTTTTTGTTTTGTTTTGTTTGCTGTTGTTGTTTTTGTTATTTTTTAAACGTATTTTTCTGTTAATAGAATTACATACTAATACACAGAAAATTTTCAAGTCAATACTGTAGAGTTTTTGAATGTTTGTTTTTTGTATATAGTAATCAGCTACTTTTTTTAGAATAAACTGTTCTTACTGGCACCTGGAACACCTCTGTTTTTGCTGTTCCAAAAAAAAAAAAATTTTTTTGGATCCTACAGATATTGCATCATACATAGCATTTTCTGTAATTCCTTCAAGCAAAGAAAGATCTCCCAGAAAATACAGCTGAAAACAAGCCATGTAATTGATTCTGAACTGCATATTTTTACTAAATCACTATGTATGTCTGGCACTCCAGGTAATGTCTGTTCTCTTGGATTCATGGAGTTCTAGTGCTTTGTTTTTATCAGTTATAAATTACATCAACATTATTTGAATTGTTTCCCATTAAAGTCTGTTACCTATGTCAATGAGAATAGGCAAATAATTTTTTAATTTCCAGCAGCCATTTTAAGATCTTGGACAAGATTTGTGAATCTTGTGTTGTGCTGTCTAGTTAGATTTATTTCAGGAAAAGATTCGTGTTAAATTTACCCTCAAACATTAATGGCAAATATTTTTAGTGTTTAATGCCAAACTCATTTTTAAAAGCACTGCAGCTTCTTGTCATTGATGTCAACCCAGCCCTTGGATAACGCCAAAGTTGATACTAGTGCCAGTGGCTCAGCGCTGCTGGCCTAGAAAGATATTTTAAATATAATGCTATATTTAATTAGCATGCAAATAAGTATTTTCATCTTCACTTAGTGATTAATGTGAAGATTTCCCAACTTATATAGTGCTTTAAAAGCATGGAACGTTTAAGACAAATAAATTCTACTGTAACAATTAGATGTTATCACAGATGTGCACTCATTAAACATAGCTATTACACAGTATAACGTCCATAGACTTTAATATATGCAAATATTAAGTGAAATACAATAGACAAACATATCTTTTCTTTAATAGTGTTACGAAATTAAATATTTCTCTATTACAAATGTGTATATATGTGTGTGTATGTATACAAGTGTTTTTTTCCCCCCAAAGCATCAGATCTGTATTTGCAAGTTCTCAGCAGGTTACCTCACCTCAAGCTATAGTCAGATGTTTTTCCTGCACTTTTTTCCCTCTATTTTTATTTTCTGTCACAAACAATATTCACAACAAAGTTTACAAAAATTCTCTGAGATCTCTTTTCTATATACCATGTCTGCTTTTCTCTGTTACCAGACTTTTTTCCCCATCCATCCTATGGCTCCAAAATTCATTTTGAAAATCAGCTTGTTCCCTTTCTCATCATATTTTTTTCCTTGAAATTAATTTTGACAAACACCATCAGAATGGAGATTGAAATTTATTTCTATTTCTTTTTTTAAATGTTTTTAATTAGTGAGAGGGAAACAGTAGGTTTATTCTGGTCTCGTTCAGATATCTGGAGCAGTAGCAATAAATAATATGCTAGCACAGTGATACAAAGCAAGAAAGAAGTACTAAAATGCCATGCAAGGCCTATGGCACATGATCATCTAGCTAGTCAGAGATGATAAAAACCTTACTCTCGGCAGTTTTTCAGTCACCTTTTCTGTTCAGAAGCTGAGACCAGCAAGTCAAAAAACCTGTGAATCTGTTTTAGTTAATACTTGCCAGAGACTGAATGCTGTAAATCATGCTCTCATGGAGTGGGCAATCTGTCACTTTTTTTTTCTTTCTGTTATGGCAAGCAAGGCCATGGTTTCATGGGTACAAGTTCAAAGGTTCCTAGTTGTTAATATCTTTCATGATATCAACATATCAGAAGAAATACCTCCCTTAGAGAATGTTGCCAGGTTAGAAGTTAGTTCTAGGGCAACTGCAATATAGGGAGTAGAAGAGTTCTTTGAGGTCTGAACTGCTGTAAACTTGTATACTTTGGTAAGTCTGTGTGAGACTGCTGCTATTTTTTTTCTACTGTTGTCCAGCAGTATTTCTCTACAAGAAAGTGGTGCTAGAAACAAGAATTTATTACCTCCCACACAACCATAGCAGACTGAGAATAAGCTTTTCCTAACGTGTTTAAAACAAACTTCATTACATTATGTTTTCACTAGTGGGTATTGGCCACATTCACCCTATCCTCCATGCGTGAAGTTCACTGATAGTTTTCCTCTGCTGTACAAAGCACCCTAAATCTAAATAAACTAAGATAATAAGTAGCTGTATCACATAAAAATTTAATAGTGAAAATCATTAACTTAAGCTTTCTGATTTTAACCAACACCAATTATTTTTAGCTGTGCTGAAAAGTAGTCAGCTATTGTTTTACACTACTCATAACACAGTCTTTGGTTTTAATATTTCCTATAAAAGGTGTGATCACGAGAGGACAGCTGGGCCTGGTGGAAATCATCCACCAGTACATTCAGTATGATGAGATACACGAGGCAATTAATGTCCTGAACACCATGAACTGGAACACGATGGGTCGTCAGTGTTACATATGCTTGAGTGCCATTGTCAATCACCTTCTTAAACAAAAGCTTACACCAGACAGAGAAGGTAAGGGACTGATTATATTTTTAATGTATTTTTGTGGAGTCTTTGTAATTCTTGTGTGGATTATGATGATATATTTATTTACTTTATAAAGAAGACAATAGAGATAATCCAGACAATCGTTTGATCATGGTACTTCATAATTAAATGTCATATGTAGAGAAATAATTTCAGTAAAGTCTAGATCAATGTGTTGATTCCATCTTAGTTCACGTTTCTATCAGTAGTGAAAGTAAAATAATGCGTATTTTAACATATATAGGATAGGCATGAGTTAATATGTATAGCACTATCTTATATGTGTTATAACTTTGTTACATTATAAATTTAGCTTACTTCAGGCTAGTGTTAGTTAATACAGGCTTCAGTGTTTGTTTTATCATCATACTGAGGCAGCACTGGCTTAAGGAGGGACACTTGCCTGTAGCAGGGACAAGAGATTTTAGTATGGTTTGTAAGGTGCTTATGAAGGGTCATTCTTTCACTACAAGATCCAAAAGCTTTGAATACACTATCCTCTGCTGCCTCCTTTAGGATTACAGCTTTTGTCCTCACTGTAGTCTTCTGGCCCCCTGCAGTAGTAGCTGGGGTCCCTCACGAGAAATGATGAATTTTAGGCTCAGCCTCGTTTCTGCTGAAGCCTGGTGTCATGCCTTCCTCTTGATTTGCTGTGTATCTTGAAACTCAATAGACTTCAAGATTTGAAGTGCCTTGATTTAGCGAAGGTGTTATCCTCCAGTCTAGCAGGCAGACAGCTGGGGACCAGGCATCTTTTGTGGCAAGAAAGAATACTTAGGGTTCTGGTGTGTTTGATGATAGAAAAACTCCAAGGTGTCCTATGTCGCTGCCAAACCATCAGCTATCGCATTTTGGGGGATCTGATTAAAAAATCCCTGTATTGCAAATATAGCATATCAATTCTAAATAAAACATGCTTTTAAAAGAACCTATTAAAAAAAATATGATTTTAACACTCTTGTAAAAATATGCACATTATAAATACATGTCTGTGTTTCCCCCATGCGGCTTCCTAACGCTGTTTACAGCAGATGGAATTTTATTCTGTCTGGGAGTTATTCTACATGAAGCTGACAAATTTGGCATAGTAATTTGTTTTCTTTTTTTATTAGCAAAAACCCAGTGAGGCCTTTTATTTATAGCGATGTGGCAGTTATCTTTGAGATCTTTATTCTGCCTTCAACATCAAGCTGGGCTATCTAATGAATGTATAACTGTGCTAGTAGTTGCTCGTATTCCATGTAGGTTGGAATATTTCTGAAGTACAAAACATGCTGTCAAGAAAACAGCAATGGCAAGAGCGTACGGCTTGTTTTCACGAGGTACTGCTGTATTCAATTTAATCTAAATTGACTGCTGCTTTGAAAGAAAATACCTTTAAAGTTCAGCTTATCTTACTGTCTAGATTTAAGATAACACAAAACCTAATTTACTAACAGTTTGCCTGTGTTCCTAACACAGTACTATTAGCACATTTAGTGCAATCAAGCCTAATAAAATAAAATGTAACTATGCTCGGAAA
The DNA here is from genome assembly GCF_040182565.1 of Anser cygnoides. Classification (NCBI taxonomy): domain Eukaryota; kingdom Metazoa; phylum Chordata; class Aves; order Anseriformes; family Anatidae; genus Anser; species Anser cygnoides. The sequence continues at coordinate 12,666,155 of NC_089875.1, forward strand.
TAAAGAACCTTTATCGCTAAATACAGAAATGGCTAGTTCAAACAAACGCTAATAACAGAAAATCAATGAGATATCGTCTGCCTAATGAGACAATAGGTTGGTTGTATGTTGGTTTTCAAGCCCCCACAAAATTCTGATGAGCAGCAGCGATTTGCACGTCCACCTTGAAAGGAAAACCTGTGTTGGTATAGCAAATTCTCCCTGTGCCTTCAGAGTGAGCAAGACTTCTGTCAGTTGTTTTGTTTGGACTGTGTGACTTCTGCATGTGTTGACTGTCAAGCAGAAGTCATATAGCATAAATATTATCGATCATTAAATTTCATCTCAGCTAAGCATGTGGGACATGAATGCCTAGTGTGTATTTTCCTACATTGCTTGTAATTTTGTATTAAAAACATGTAGCAAAATGGCTCAGAGCTAAGGCTGTGGAGTACACCAGTCAGAAAGTATATAAAGAGAAGACAACTTCTGTAACAAAAGGGCTTTATTTTATTGATTACAAGAGAGGTTATTCTGTTTCCAACCACTACACGCTGTAGGAGAGCCAAGCCCTTAGGGTTTCTAGACCCTTTTATTTAAAGTTTGTAAAGAACTATTGGCTGAAGGAGGTTCCTTAGACCTCAAGGCCATCACAAGAAAGGTTCTGTCACCTGCTGACCTAACACATAAGAATAATCCCTGAAAAACTGAAGTTCATTGTTGCCTGCCTAAGAGGACTAAGAAAACTGGAGCTAACAGAGTTGATCTCTACTGGACAAACTTGTTCAAACTGTATTTTTCTTATGAGTCACTTTTAATTGTATGCTTCTGGTGAGAACTAGATGTGTTATAAACTTTTTCATCTTTTTGACAGCTTTTGTTGCTCAAAGTCATTGTCAGTTCTGCCTCAAAGTGAAAGTTTATATGCACATTTGTGTTTGTACAAGCTGTCATATTTTAATTTCATCTGTCCTACAACAACATCACATTACATCAGTGTTTGAGGAATTTGACTGACTGCAAACATGAGCAACCTGTTGTAATTGAAACAGTTTCACTTGTTTCATTGCTGCTGTGTTTGAACTCTACAGCACAGCTTGAGGCAAGCCTTGGAACCTTTTATGCTCCAACAAGACCCCTCTTGGATACAACCGTGCTGGAGTACAGGGACCCCATCAGCAGATACGCGAGAAGGTTCTTCCACCACCTGCTCAGGTGAATGACAGTTTCAACTTCTATCAACTCAAAATTAATTGCATATTTCAATAACTACCTACTTTAATGTGGTTAACATTTTCCAAGAGGACCACCCCTGAAAAAAATGCATTCATTGTTACTGTTTGTTTAACTTGCACTTCATTCCTTTCAACTACAGTATTGCAGATAAAATGTTATTCAGAGCTCTTCTATCATCAATACACATAAAATGATTCACTCTTTCCCTTTTAGATTGATAGAAAAAAGATAACATGCATCTGAGAGATTTATATTCACCAACTGCGTGCAGGTTAACTATTGAAACAGCTTACAAACTTGGAGAAAATCTTGAGTTTAAATAGATGCTAAATTGCAAATGAACAGTATCATGCAAGACGTTTTTGGTTTTGCACCCTTGAAATCAAAGACAACAAAGACAACAATTTGGTTGTTGTCACCCTCAGAGTGACATTTTCCAGCCACTTTCAGTACACTTTAAGGTCTAGAAGTCTTCACCATTAAAATACAAGAAAATGGAATGTTGCTTTCATCTGTAAATTATATGATGTTAGAAAATTCATAATACCAAATTCAGCTAGAATTTATATTATGTTGATATATGACTATATTTGTGTAATACATTAATAGCCTAAATTTCAATCTGTTGTAAATATCAATATAAGCAGTTCAACCTGTTCATGTGTTCAACCACAAATACAACTGAAGCATTCCCTCTGATAATTATCCAGTCAGTGAAAAGAAAGAGAAATTATCTGAATGATAACCCAAATGTTTGTAATGACTTGTTGAGGACATGCTGAGGAGACTTGCAACGTGCCCTTTTTCTGTGTTCCATCCAGATTGTATACGTTGTCCGCATATGCAAAGTTAGGAACTTCAAGCTTCTTTGATGGTACAGTGTGTGCTTCTTTGATGGTACAGTGTGTGCTTCTTACAAATCTAAAAGAGAAATAATTTATACTGTCTTCTAAATTTTGAGTCTGAACAGGATCACCTTTCTGCTAAACGGGTCCGTACCAATGCGGTAATTATTCTAAGTAGAAGAATGCGCCAAATATCTGCATAATGTGTACCAGCTTTTACTGGAGTTTTCTTGATAGATTTGGCCACAGTACAGGGTGCAAGCTCTGCTTTTGCCTTTCTCCTAGAAACCAGCAGGGAAGATCTGTTGCTGCAGTGGCCAACTATAATGGCTGTGGGCCAGTTGCCTGCAGAGGACAGATGCGGAAAGAATGCCTCAGAGATTGCTGAGAGGTGTAATAGGTATAGGGCTCTTACATCTGCTAGAGAAAGGTGTATTCCCTCTGACTCAGGATTTGCTTCCAAATGCTAGCAGGCATGCAGAGGCATGGGGCCCTGGCTGAGCTTTCAGCCCTTGGGGCTGCTGAACACAGCTGAAATACTGACTCAACCCCCCTAGCAAACATGAAGCTTCGGTGTCAGAACGCTGCCTGGACAGCATGAGACACAGATGGGAGGGGTGCAGGAGGGTCTCCCCATGTGTTTTACCTCCACTATAATGCGGCCCTTGAACAATCTACTGTTGTGGCAGTTTCTTGAAAGAAATGAATGTTGTTTTGCTGTTTCCCTATTGTCAAAGGGATTTGTATTCAACTGAATCAAAGTGATAGGATCATGTGATTGCTGCAGAACAGATGGTAATGCTTAAAGCTTATCTGAGAAGACATAATCCAAGTACAAAATGAAATGTTCAAAAATGGGAGATTTATCTGATAGAAAGCAAGGAAATGATGTCCAGAGCTGATCTTTATTGTATTAAAGTGGCTGTGCCTTAATTGCTGTTTATTTCCTTTTAGATGTTTTCTTAAGTGACTAGAATGATTTGAATGTAGGCTAAAAAGCAAGTGCTACAGATTTGCTGGAGGAATGGTAAACCAGCTGGATGGTTCTGGGTGAGAGAAAGCCATCTAGGCATGCTGCAATGTCTGGGAGAATCTCAGCGAGGCACAAAGCTCACTAATTCGTCCAGGCATGCAGAAGTTGCAGCCTCTGCTGTTACGTCCCTCTCTAAGGAGCCAGCAAGGCCAGCCACATCTGCCAACCTGCATTTATGACTGTGGGTTCAAAACAGGAAGAAAAGTCTGCTCTTGCCTTTTTGGATCAGCCTATTATACCCATCAGGTACTGGAAATGGAATAGTCTTCCCACTACCTGTTTGTCAGAGATGACAACTTTATCTGGATGTCAGGAAGGCTGCATTTAAAGTCAGTTTTATGCTGTCTGTCTCAACCCTTCTTATTTGATTCATTCCTTTTTTATTTTTTTATTAATTTGGCACTAAATACTTGCAAGCTAGTTACAAATAGTTAATGAATCTCTTCACAGTGAATCTGTGCTTCCACAGATGTGTATATAGGACCAAAGAAAATAATTGCAAGAAGACTTAAATGCAAATGCACCATAAACTGTCAATGCCAACTTGACACAGCACTAGGGTATGTTTGTTACTCTCTTGCGAGCAAGAGGAGACAAAAGCAAAATAGTCACTTTGTTCCCTATTGCAACAAGAAGCAGAGGAAATGCAGAGCTTCTTAAGTTGCATGCACTGTAAGTATGGCTGGTATTCAAAAAATATCCCCTGGAATATAGTAAGGACTTCAGCAATTCCTTTGGGCGTCAGAGAAAGCAAAAAGCATATGCACAGGAGGCAAATGTAGGTGACAGTGAGCTGAAAGACACTGGGAGCCAGAAATTCAAACATGGGGTAGGAAGAGTGAGGAATGTGGCTTAGACACGTAAGTGAAAAACAAGGAAATGAGAGCAAAGGACTAAAGAGAGGGATAGGGACATGCAGAATAATGCAAAAGGGTAGAGTAGGAGTACAGAGCGAAAACAGACAACAGTGTAGGATGTGTGTGGTGGGCTATAGAGGAGACCAGAAGCATAAGGGGTGGACGGAGAAGGGCGGAGTCTTTCATGCAAGATTAAAACATTAAAAAGCTTAAATGTTTCTAGATCTACATCTGAAAAATGTTCATATAAACAAAATTCTTCACCCCCACCTCCCTGCCCCCCCAGCTTTCCTTTGAATGCCCCACCAATCTGCCTTAAGCCTTTTCTAGAAGGACCCACTCTTGGGAGAGAAATATTAATTCATTCTGCATGCTGAGACAATCTTTGACCTGCCTGCTGAGTCTGCCAAAAAGGTGCCAGTTATTGTTGTACTTTTTAAGATGTGAGTGTCTGTGTTTACTAGAATTGAGAAATGCAGTCACCTTTTCAGAAAGGCTATCCTCACCTTGTAATAATCATGTGCCAATGATTTTAATCTTTACTGCAGGCGGAAAGGTTTTATATCCAGTTGCACATAACTGGAGACATCCATTTTCACATTATCGGTGAGATTATAGGCTAAGTATTTTTCTGCCATCAAAAAGATCAGTTTCCAGAAAAAAAAAATAGTGTTGTGATGGTAGGTTCCCTCATTTAGGTATTGGGCACTTTAGAAAGAAGGTGCTCTGTAACAACAGAGCTGTATTGCAAGTATGGGTTAGAAAATGGTGCAGCAACCTGAATGGGCCAAGAAACACTGAGGGCACGACTGAAATGTATTGCATTTAGAAGGAAGGAAACTGTCTTGCACCATATTTAACAGAGCCACGTTATTTGTATGTTTCATTACAAAAGCTAAGTTTTTCTATTTGTAATCCATGCAGCATCTTCAGGTTTCCACTAACATAGAGGCACAGAGTTTTGCAGGTATAGGCCCTGAATAAAGAATATGGAATACCTTCAAAAACAGGCATTCAGTATACAAAATTAAAATTAAAGGCCTCTTAATTATATGCCAGGGATCCATTACAACAGTATTTATGGAATGAATAATTATTTTCACTTTAAATTCTTATCTATAATTAAAAAATACTGGAACTGAATTACAAGTATAAAAATATATCTTAGGTGTTCCTTGCCACTTGAGCAGCACTCCTGTATTTTATTATGATGTCACTACTTATAATAATATAATGCATTATATCATTATGTAAAATGTTGAGCAGAGGCGGATTTATTAGGAAGCCTTGGGGAGCTGTAACCTCCTTGCCCCCACCCTTTTGTTAAGCGCTGCCTACGAAGTGTATTTGTGTAATGGGGGAGTGGCTGCACAACCTCCTGCCTCTGGATAACAGCCTCATCTAGCCGTGCACAGAACATGGAATGGGATGGAATAGTTTTTCACTCGTTAACTACAGCATCGCTGACTCATGGCTTTGCTTCCCTCTGATCAAGCATTCGTAAATTGGACTTGTCATGTTTTCTAATGCATGAAATTATCTTGTTTGTTTGACACACTCAGGCACAAACACGCGCCGGCTCTATTTCATTGAAACTTTTCTCTCCTTCTCAGAAAGACAGTGAGGAAGAAACATGGCATGAGCTGGAAACGAAGGCAGGGTTGGAAAGTGAAGTCTGAAATGCATCTGAGGAGCTGTGGAATTAGAATGCAGGCCCAGCTCCGTGCTTCTGCTGTGCCCTTTCCTCCTTTGTAGTTCTCTTCTTGTGCTTCTGAATGCGCAATTTAAGGATCTTTCTTGTTTTGTTTTGTTTTGTTTGCTGTGGAAAAACACTAAGATTCAAAACCATGTGGACCTTCCCATCTGGTAATTCCATTATCCATCCCCCTTCTACCAGCTCCAAGTACAAATATGTTTCCCTACGAAGCAAAGCTCTGTTCTAAATACCAGGACGGTTCATTTGCCTCTTTCAAGAGAAAAGCACAGCTCTGATCATATCCACTCAGAGAGTTTTGAATGGATTCACAGAAGTATTCTGCTTTGTACAAGTACAAAAATGAAAGCTATGTATTTTTGCTGTTACTGTTTTTATGCTTCACCCCAGAAGTGTCGTGCACTCTTCCAGTGTCCAGTGTAAGATTCTGTTGGTTTAAAGCAAAGAAGAATTTAGATACATGTTAGGCAGAACATTCATGATGTAGTACAAATTTATACACAGAGCTTGACTGAGGTCTTTTTAAAATAAAAACTAGTAAAGGAGATGAGAAAGTAGGTGATCCTTAGCATCAGGGGAGATCTGTTTCCAGCCAGTACGGTTTCTTATCAATCACTTCACTATTTGAGAGTTCTGAAGTGTACTGCTATGCAGCCTGACATGATTCCTTGACACAGTTACCACTTACCTCCAAGACAACCTTTGAAAAGCTAAAATAAAGCTCTTTCACCCTGCAGTGACATCACTTATGCAGTTCTAACTAACCCTTGGTAAGCAGGTTCTTGTATCGCTACAGTGCGGTCTGCAAAGTAGACGTGCACCGTGACTATTCCATCCTAAACAGGACCCTAAATCAAAGGTGAGAAAATGCCTCAACACCATAATAGTTCCCAATCCGATTTGCTCCCAACTGTATGGAACTAAGGGACAAAGTGAGCAAAGAGCTTTTATGATCCTTTTAAAGAGCACCCTAAAAGTAGAATCTATAATTATATTGGTACATAGTGTGTCACAAAATACGTATAAACATTAATGATGACATGGTTCAGGACTGAGAATGTCTTTTATATTCATAAGGTAACCTATTAGGCATTAAATTATGCCTTCAGATAAAATGACCGCTGATGTCAGTCAGGTTCTCTATGGTGGCCACATGAACAGAATTCATCTCTACGGGAGTAAGTTCAGTAGCAGCATTCTGACTAAAGTAGCACCTTCTGGAGAGGACTTTGAAGAGTCATTTTTTGTCATCTTGTAAGAACGATCAAAACCAAAGGTTTTCATATAGCCATGGCACTGATAAATGAGAATTTCAATTGCTGTGATGGAACTGCACATGAAAAGATCCCCTGGTCATGCTTCTTGACCTGTTTTAGAAACAAGAAATAAAGGCACCTATTCAATGGAACTAGATTATTTTTTCATTTAAAGAGATATTTAAATCTCAGGAAAAGTTTAGAATGTCTTTGCTTCAGTCCTATATTGCTAATGAGTTTTTTCTTAAACCAGCTCCACAACAGGTTCCAATTTCAGGCAGATGCTTTGATGCCACAGGAGTAGCTCCAGGATTTAATTCTCTAGTGACGAACACAATGTACGAAATACTGAGCAAAATATTAGGGAAAAAAAAGAGGAAATAACATGACATAATTGCTTGAGAATAAAATCACGTGAAGATAAAGCACAAGAAGTCTCTGACAGAGATTTGGGCAAGACTTTCTGCTGAAACTAATGGGAGACATTGCTTGAAGCATGGGAAAGACGTCCCCTCCCACACACTTAGGGCAGTCCCAGAGCTGCTCTGCTGTGGTACAACTTCCCACAGCCACCGACGGCTGGCTGCTTGGTGGCCCAGAGTGCCATACCTCCTCCAGTTCTCTGCTACGTCTCTACCCGTGGGACCACACTTTTAAAGAGGAAAATGGAATAGCCATGACAGACTAATGTTCTTTGTGCCAAGGCTATCCCCCCTATGCTGGTTAATCTTTGATATTAGTGCTTTTAGAAGCTGAGCCCAAATGGAAACCATTGTTGTGTTGTGTTGTGCTATGTAACTGATAATCTGCCCTCAGAAAGTCATGTTTCCTTCTGTACCAGCTGTGCAAATCCGAAGGACTTTGGGCATACATCAAGTGCGGAAACAGCACAAAAATATACCATATTCATGGACGAAACCAGGAGAAAAAGTTCTTAACATATCTTCATATTTAAGCTGCTGCGGGAAGTCAGTCAGCTTTCCTTTGCGTGTCATCAGGTACTCCCTACTTATCAACTTCACCTAGTCACTATTGCTGTCTCCTTCTGGAGTGGCCACATCAGGGCCTCGATAGGGCTGCTCTGGAGGACAAACTCTTTCACAACCAGCGCCCCCCATGAGCAGCTGCTCCTGTCCATGGGCTACGGCTCTGGCCCAGAGTCTGCACCTGTGAGGGCTCTCCACAGCCACCTTCAGGCCATATGCCATCCACCTGGGATCTCCACAGGCTTCAGGGGGACAACCTGATCCATCTGGGTCCTCTTCATGGGCAGCAGGGGGACTTCTGCTCCAGAGCCTGGAGCACCTCCTTCTCCTCCTTCCTCACTGACCTCGGTGTCTTCAGGATTCTTTCTCTCCCATTTTCTCACTCCTTTCTCTCAGCTGCTGTTGCACAGTGTTTTTTCCCTTTCTTAAATTTGCTCCCCCAGGGGCACAACCAGTGTTGCTCATTGGTTTAGCCTTGGCCAGCAGTGGGTCCCTTTTGGAGCTGGCTGGAACTGGCTTCTAACGTGGGGCAGCTTCCAGGCTCTTCTCACAGAGGACATCTCTGCAGCCCCCTGCTACCAAAACCTTGCCTTGTAAACCCAATACATCTCTTTACCAAGATACTTTTCCTCCATTCATTTTCGGAATCTTCCTGAGCCCTACCATCACACCTCACTTTCCTGTATGTGGGCCATCTGACAGTTCTGTCATGAACGCCATTCATCAGATCAGAACAGAACAGGACCTGGCAATTTGTAATCTGTTTGTTATGTACAAAAATGGTCTGTTTTCTTCCCTAAAAGAGCTTAAATTTTCTGACTTTTCTCCCTTTCCATCCAATGTCTTCCAGGAAGAGCTAACCGGTCAGGCAGCCCTAGGCTTCCTGTCTTCAAATGCAGAGCTCCCTTTTGTGGTTCTTCACAGCTGAAAAGCCTGTTAAGGGAAGTATGTGATAAGTAAAATTTAGAACAAGTCAGCAATAGTCAATTGTTCAATAGCTGGATATAATGTCTTGGGGTTGCACCTCACCTCTCCTGACTTAATAATGTAGAATTTAGATGTCCTACACATTCATCTGGGCTGCCTCTGCAGTTAGTAGAAGGATGTGGGCACCCAAAGGATGAGTAATCCTATTGAAGGGGGATGTCTATGATAAGTGTGAAGAATCAAATGTCAGTGCCTATCCCTATCAATTAACTATAAAGGGAACCTATCTGATTAGCTTAAATTAGCCATGTAAAAATGAGCCGTTTGAAGATAAATTGGATGATTTGCACTGGAAATGGCTAGCTCCTATATCACGTTATTACTGTCCAGTTAACAGAAAGATCTTAGGTGCTCAAATACAGTTTCTGACTAGCAAACATATTTGAAGAAAGGTTTACAGAGAGACACAAAAATCAGATAGACATAAAAGACCTCTTAAGAAATCCTCTTTTGTCTAGTTGACCAGGATAGGAGAGGATGGGAGCACTTCTTAGTTTGCACTGTTAAGTGTTGAAATATCAGCAAAATGGGTTACAATCTAGGTAGATAAGCAATAATATATGAACAACGCTAGATAAAATTCTTTGAGAATTTCTAAAGCATGTCAAGCATAAAATAGCTTAGCTACATCCTGTGGTGTGTAACCTCTTATTTCAAATGATGTTAGCACCTAAACACAAGAATATGGGAAATATCATCTGTTTTTAAAATACATTCTGGAGAGACCTAAAGAACTATAGTCCTGTAAGTCTAGCCTCTGTACCAGTCAAATTAGTAGAAACAAGTATTTTAATAAGATGACGAACATGTACCTGGGGAGAATCAGCAGTATTGTCAAATCATGTCTCATAAAACTCTGGATTCTTTGATACCAGTAGTGATGGTCAGTAAAGGATATCCTGCTGCTATTGAGGAAAGTTAGACCATAGAAGACCTTTTTGGAAGGTATCTCACCAAAATGTCTTAAAGAAACTAAGCTGCCATAGGATAAGAGGGAAGATCTGCTTTTGCAGATAAGGAATTTTTTAGAAGGTAAGAAACAGTAAAAGATCAGATGTCTCACTGAGTGGAGGTCACCAAACTGTAACTACAGCAGATCTATACTCATAAGTAATGTGGAAAAGGAGCAAATAGTGAGGTGCCAGCATTTGCTAATGACACTAAATCATTCAGATTAGTAAAGATAAGGACCTTATGTGAAGAATAGCAAAAGGACTTCACAGGGTTCAGTGACATAATGTCAAAATTGATAATAAAATTCAATGTAAGTAAATCCAAAGTGAAGCAGGTAGCAGGGTGTGACTCAACTTCATGTATAAAATGGTAGAGTTGGAGCTCATAATTATTCAGGAAGAAGAATTTGGTCGTATAACTGGTAGTCAGTTCAGTGCTCGGTACAAGTACAAAAACACATTGAATGCCAGGAATTGTTAGAAAAGGAACAGAAAACAAAACAATGAAGTTCAGTTCACCTGAATTGTGAATATTGTGTGTAGTTTTGGAGTCCTATGATCTGTAAAAGGATATAGTAGTACTCAAAAAGCTTTATGAAGGACAGCTGGGATGATTAAAGGCATGAAACAGCTTTACTGAAAGGAATGACTAAGCAGAGTAGAACTCCTCAACCTACAGAAGAGGCAACTGAGATAGAGATCTATTAAATCATGTGTGTTAGGGAGAAAGAGGACAGTAAATGACTGTTTGTTGCTTCTTCTAATACAAAAGCTAGGGGTCATCAAGCAAAGCTAGCACGTGGCAGGTTCAAAATAAAGTGATTCTTTACATAGCATATAATTAAAATATGAAGCTTCTTACCACAGGATGTTGTGGATGATAGAATTGTGTATGAGTTCAAAGGGAAGATTGAGGGAAGAGAAATTCACTGAGGAATACCAGCATAGAAACCACCTCTGGCTCAGCAAATCCCTGAACCACAAATTGCTGGAGACTAGGAGACTACCTAGGAAAGCATCACCATATGCTTGCCTTATTGTTATATTCTTTCCTAGGTGCCTAGCTATTGGTAAGATGTTGGGTTAGATGTACCTTTAGTCTGAGCAAACAGTCGTTCGTACTTTGACATTCTTACATGTAATAACCTGCAGCAAAAGCATAAAACGCTCATTAATTTTATATTTGTTCCCCCCAAAATGTCCCAAAATTCACATGACAAAACTTCTAGAGACTATATTTGCTGTAATGGAGTTGTTACATGTGGAGATTGGATGGGCATTACCACTGCATTATTTTAGTATGAACAAAGAAGCTTGCTATTGACAAACCTAAACAGTATAAGTATACTGTAATGGAAATATAACTCAACAAGTGATTCAAAATTTGGCCCTGCACCATGATTTTGTGATTAGATGTTTATCTTCAGGCAGACAGTTTTTAGAAAATATTGAGCTAATATATTTTCTCTGAGAAGTCTTAGCACTAAAAAACTGCATTTTATCCAGTGTCAGGCATGAGGGAGAATTGGCCCTATACTTCATGGAAAGTCAAGGAGGAAAGGAGTCTGTTCATGTTAACTTTAATACCAAATTTCCATCTGCCCCAGTTTGAAATTGCAGAGATATCACATGTATACAATAGGGATTTATAATAGAGGCAGCAACTCATCCTTAACCATAGTGATGATACTGGGCCTCTGTTATAGAGCCGTCTTTAGTGTGTAGACATGCTGATATGTTTGCTCAATAAAATACAGCTTTCAAGACATACAGTTAAGTTTACATGATCACCAGCGTGAGAGGGATAAAGCTGGAATAGAAGACAAGCAAGAAGAGAATTAATGCAATAAAGGCTAGGATTTAACAGACAGGGTTGAGTAAAATAAATGTAAAACAACAGGTGTCATTGACTCTTATCAGCATTTTTAATTAACATCTGTTTTTAGCCCAGAGTAGTTTGGAAGAGTATGTTGGAGTGTGTCTGTATTTAAAGATAAAGATAGGCTGTTGAGAAGTTTCTGAGTAGTAAGAGGTTGGGGGAATGGAGAGATTTGGGGACAAGGGCTGTCTGGGTTGGTGTTAGATGCAGTTTAGAGGAACCCAAAGAAAAAAAACTCTATAATAAAATTGCAATGTAGGGAAATACTGCTATGGCAACAAAATATTTTCTCTTGAACGAAAATGAGTATGAAAAAAGAAATACAGAGTGTGGGAAATTCAAAGGACGTTTGAATTTCAACAAGAAAAGACTGAATATAGTTTAAAAAGAAAGAAACCATCAGAGTTTTAATTTATATAATAATAATTTATAATAGTAATAAATTGCTGTTCTTCAGACTTCTATAGCAACTAGTATTGAAAATCTCAGCGCACTTGACAGACATGAAGGAGTTATGCTACATGTAGTAAAACATTGCTGTTTCTCCCAACAGTCATCAGTCATCAGTCATTAACAGTCCCAACAGTCATTAACAGTGGTTAATCCCATTCTGCAAAAATCCAGGCTCACGTGACTGACCAACATCGAATGAGAAGTGTATGGCATAAATGTTCACAAAATCAGAATCTGTTAAGTAATATTTCTTTGGTTTAGACACAGGACAGTTCTATAGTTTTAAACTACTCCTCTCTTGTAGTTAATTGAGCATGGGGCAAGAAATAAATGTTGTAGCTTTTCTTTCTGTAGCTAAAACCACTACGTTTTCTAGAATATTTTGTATGTCCCGACTATTTTTTACTAAATATGTATTTTAAAATTTTCAGTGCTGCCTTCTTACTAAACTACCTTGGTTCACCTGAGAATCTGACTCAAAAATGCCTGAACAGCTTTTCTTTAATCACTGAAGTCTGTTCTGAGAAGTGTCTGTGCTTAACAGAGTCATCTGAACCATTTCACACAAGAACACATTTAGGTTTCCTAGGGCTGAATCCTACAAGATAGGGATCACATGGTAAGATTTATTTTTTTTTTCAGGTTGGGAATGTCTTCAAGATTCGCAGCCTGTTACAGCCCTCCAGGGTTTTCTCTGGCCAGGGAGTCATGCTGTCTGGCTCCCTTTATTAACTTTCTCTTTCCTCCTATTTTTTTAATTTGGTTTGTTTGTTTGTTTCCTTGCTTCATACCAGAGGGTACCCTTTGATGTGAAGGGCATTCGGGTTTACACCCAACAATCTATAAAGTTATAGGTGTACTTCCTTAAGTTCAGAGATACCTAATTTGACAGTATGGTTCAAGTGACAGAGACTTTTGGGTGGCTTGAAATATTTGTGCCCATTTGAAATTTTCTCAGAGTTATTCATGAATTTTCACTTGAGACATGTTCATGTATAACCTTTAAAGGGCTCCATAAGGGATTTTTTTAAAACAAGTCACTCAGGCCCCAAATCCAATACTTCACTTAACATGCGTATATTTAGGACCCATAGAAAATTATAGGTCGTAAACCCATGCGTTAATGGTTTGGTAAATTTGGGCCTAAAGGGATGTATAGATTATACCTGGACAACCTTCAGAGATTCAACGTCCACAATACAATTTAGAAGATTATGCCTATGGCTCTCATACATATGGACCTGTTGGCTGCTTCTCCATTGCCCTTTTGGTGGGCTCTGCAGCACTTTCTCTTTATCAGTACTAGAGTATCTTAGAAAGCAACAAGGTTGTGGACTCCACTCTGAGGCTTATGTATCCTTTCCTAAAAAGCTGATAATCCAAAAAAAATAGAAGCATAATAGCATGAAGCTGGCAAAACAGTACCACTAGCATCTCAGAGGTTGTAAATAACAAATGCCTCCATTGATTCTTCCATTAGTTCCCCACTAACTTTAAGAATCATTGACGAATCTCGACCAAGCCTTGCAGAGGATAGAAGTTTCAGCAGTAAGCAAATGCCTACCAGTTTTGAGCATATCAGCAGCCAGTTAGCATTAAATAAGATAAAGTTAATGATCTCCATCCCAAAAGGCTAAGCAAAAGTTCAGCAGATATACATTCTGCAATTCAACAAATGCACTGCATAAAACCACACAGTCTACACTGATTCTTGCCCAAACCATCGCTGGGAGGGAGGGAGCTCAGTATACCCTGCTGGGGAAGGACAGTATATTATCTGGAGCATATTTAGGCAGAGCACATAGGGAACAAGTAGAGTTCCTGTATTGAGCCCTATATAGGAGGAATCATAAGAAGCTAACTAAAAGTAGTCTTTGCTGCTAACAGTATAGTTTCTTTTAAAAAACGACAGTCATGGTTTCAATTTCTGGTTGTCTCACATGAAACTTTTGTTATGTTTGCACATACTGTCGTGTTGAACAACAAGAAATAATAATCTAGCTGCAGTTAACTAACATCCAGCAATTAATTGAATTTTGCCAAAGGAACTTAGTGGTATTGGGAATAGTCTATTTTTGAGATAGTACATTATCCAAATGAATAATATCAGAATACCAAGTAAATACAAAAATTAAGAGACTGAGTCCCCCAGATCATGACATTCTGAAATGCAAAATCACAGTTTGGTGGGAGAGGAAAAGGTAGGTTCTTTGGAGCATTCCTGTGTTGGGCTGCTTTCAGTGGTCTCATTTTCTCTGCAACTATCTAATTTAAAATAGGGTGTTCTGCTGAACTCCTGTGGGTAAAATTGGATCAGTTTTTAGTTGTCTTTTTTTTTTAAAGTGTGGTGGTTTTCTTTTGTTTGCTTTTCTTTGTTTGTTTGTTTTTAAATGAAATTTAAGATCTTAATATATTTTTTCCTCTCCAGCAACCCTGAGTATCGGAATGACAACATTCACTATAAAATGAAGGATATAAGTCTTTGGCAAATACTGTATTTTATAGATGAAAAGTTACATAGCAATCTGTGTCTTCAGTGTTTACTGAAATTTGACTTTAAAATATTTGCTTGAAGGTCAATAGAATTTCAGGGTTGTAATAGTAAGGGTGCATTGAAGTTACATCATCTATACCTGTTTTGCTTTGTTTTGTTTTGTTTTTAAAAGGAGGTTTAAGAGGTATTCTAATATACAGCTATGACTCTAAATCATTTTCCTTATATTCAACAATTGGTTGGAAACCAAGCCATCCCTATTTAAAATCAACCACATAGCAACCTAGCCACACACTTTTTACATTCTTTAACCTGATAATCTCTAATTATTCTGGCTCAGAATTCCATTGAAATGGGGTCCAGAGTCATTTTACAGACATCATTTTTTATTTTAATATTGTCTAATTTAAAAGGAAAAAAAAATCAGATAATAACAACATTTTTAAGGGGAAAAAAAAAGCATGAAAACCATTTCTGTTCCAAAAATTGCTGATATGAGAACTTATGGGAAACAGCGCCTTTTATGAATAATTATTATTATTGTGTTTAAGAAATGGGCAAGATGCCTAGAAATTGAATGAAAGAATGAGCTATTAAATTGAAATATTAAATGAAATAACTGAATTAAAAGTGATCATGTAAACCCTGCGGTAAATGTTGGGAGCTGTAGCTGATTGAACATATTTTCATCATCTGTTTTGTATGCTTAAATACAATTGCTTGATGTAAGTAAACACTTGATTGATATTCTGAATACTTTAAAATCTGCATATGCATCACAGAATACTGAACAATTAAAACTTAATTTCAGTGTAGTTTGATTGCATGTAAATTATTTCAATATTCATTTTTTTCCTGTTCTGTTTGCTCTGTGCATATTTAATATTCACTTTTTGAATGCATATCACCCTTGATTGGACTGTGAGATGAGGAGGACTCTGAAATTCCTTCCATTAAAAAGGATTGCCTTATAAATGTTATTTGTGCCACAGCTCTTCCCCTGCAGATTATTTTCTAAATGTTGTGTACCCTTATTGAAGACAAGGAAAAAAAACCTGCTGCAACCCTCCTTTATCAGCCTAGCACATGGAATATGCTTACATGGTCGATGGGCATGTCTAAGAAGGCTTGTTGGTTGTAACTAGTCCCTAAAGAAATGTTTCCATCTTTCCTGCACTGTATTTCTCTCTTGCTTGCATGAGCTCTCTCTCTTCCCTTCCTCCTCCCTTCAAATGATTTTTTTCTTGTTCCTGGCCTTCTTATTAGGTTCTTTAATATTGTGGATAAATATTTTTTAAGTTGACCGTTTTGGGCTTGAAAACTGTATCTTTAAGTGATCACATTCAATTTCAGTGCTGTGGAATACAGTTGACAAAATTCTGCTTTTGATATATTTGCAGAACTTCTTATAAAAACTCAATAGGCATCTTTTCCCATCACCCCAGGTCCCAATCTGTGCACGTGATTTTGATCTATGGTGTTTCAAATCACCTTATCTCTGAACATCTATAGGATAAGAGGAAACCTGGGACATTTTTTTTATTATTTTTTTTATGCTGGTGAGAATCAAAAATAGTCTTTCTGAAGTCAATGATAAAATAATATTTTTTAAATATTTTTTAAAAATATTTAATTTTTAAAAATAAATATTTGTGGCTTTTCCGACATCTTTTCAGTCAATCACATTCTCAAAATGCAAGTAGGCAGCAGGTCTGCCACTCCACCAGAAGGCAAGTCAGGGCTCTTCCCTGTCTTGACTATTTTGACCTGAATTATTCTTGTCATATCACTCACATTTCCCCTTTGTTTCCTTGTCCATAAAACAGATGCACTAATAGCCATCTTTTTAGAGTTTTGTAGGAAAGGTAGAAAGATCACATACGAGTGTCTACTAACAGTATTATTTTATTTTATGGGAATTTAAACTTAATATTGTATGTGCTCAACAGCTCACAGAGAAATGTTTTCCTATCTGACCTGTATAGTTAATCGCAGTTTGAGGGTTTTAATCTTGAAGGTCATATTTATGTTGGCTATCACTTTGACCAAACAAGTGGCTGAACTTCATGGTTTACAGGCAGATTTTCTTATCTCTCGTTTTCAAGAGACATATAAGTCTTGATTGCTGGAGTTATTGTGAAGCAAGCAATAAGTAACAAGGTGGAGGAGAGGGGGGGAGGACATTCACTTCACGACCAGTACCCTGTAGGTGCCATTTCAGAAAGCAGATATTTTACCTTGTATTTGTAGCATGGGAACAAAAGGGATAGTATTTTGATGTGGGGATTTTTTGGTTTGACAAGCTGATAAACTGTAAGTGAAATATGCAAGCAATAGCAATAAAGCTTCCCACGATAAAACGTGTTTGTAAAAGAGGTATTATTAGTTTGTTATTAGTTCTCTCCTGCTGTACAGGACTCTCTCTAATTGTTTCTGTAGAATAAAAGCAACACAACTTCCATGCAAAAAAAAAAATCAAAATAATTTTTTTCTAATGAAGTTTTTAAAAATACTAGACGTTCTTGACTTATTTAATACTGTTTGCCTAAGAAATGCAAACTTGTTACCCTTGTTTGAAACTTCCTCCTTACTGTAAAGCAATTCCATGTATAATATGGATTATATGCAATAATTTATGAAGTGTCTGTGATCGCTATTTGCAGCTGTGTTGGTTAGTGAAGAGCATTTATTGGGTACTATTTTTTTGTCACCCTCAATATAGCTCTGAAAATAACGAGCCAACTTCACAGTTTTATGAATAGGGGCCATAATGAGACAAAAGTATATGTGTCAATCAAAGGAAAAAAAGATGAAACCTTTGTGAAACAGCAAAGAACTGACAGCTTTTGGTCCATGGTCCCATTCTGCAGGGCAATCACAAGAAAAAGTTACTTCACGGTTTTTTGGTTACAATCATTTTTGCTTTCCTAAAGCAAATATCATTCAAATAGTCTGTATAGTTCTAACTTCGGAAAAAACAAATCATGATGCAGATTTTTTTTTTAGCTGCTCATAAAGTCTGTTCATCTGTTTCTGTTTGGTTTCCAATTTCGCCTCTGAGTACTAAGAATGTATATTTAATCCATAATTGAGAAGAAAAATGTGCCAGAAGAAGATAAACATGATAGCTATTCAAGATACACATATTTTAACATGTACTTATTTGTCTTAATTAAAGCAAAGCTTCAGAAGCAGCATTGCAACACAATGCATTTTAATGGAAAATCCTTCACAGAAAGCACGTCGAAAAGCTTCAGAAACATAGATGTGCATGATAAAACAACGGGGCACTGCTCATTCCCCAGCGATCAAGAGGTTAACCTTACATCATCTCTTCCCCTCCCTTAAACAGGTTCTGTGAGGAGGGCTGCAAATTAGCGCTTGGAAAACACAGCAGGGAGATTAGCTTTAGGGAGGAAAGGACTCCCCACTTCAGGTCTTAGGAACCTCACCTGGAAAGTGCATTTCCTTTTCTACTTAAGCTAACGTATTAGGCCTTCTTGTCAAGAATTCTATTCCTTGAGGAGAAGTCCTCAACGACTGTGTCTGATGACCTGCTGAATCCTTCCAAGTGTGCAGTGGAAGAGAAGAGAGCAATACGGCTGTGGTAGCAAGAAGGAGGCAGAAAACTGCTTAGGCTTTGGGCAGAAACACAGAATGGTACATCATATGAAACTCATTCACCTATCAAGGGGAAGGAGGATTCCTGTGTCTCTTCTGCATTCACACCGGCCTTAGGAAGAGCTACAGCATTTCCTAAGATAGCTGCAAGGTGCAGAACTGTGTAAGCACTGGCATCCGTATGGTGCTGACAATAACACTTCCTAACACTGAGAAATTACAATGCTGCTTTTTCCCCACTGGGGTTCAGGAGCCATCTCCTTTCCAGGCTTCAAGTATCTACAGCTGATTTATTTATGAAACTGTGAACAGAAGAAAAGGGAAAACTTTACCAGTAACAGGAAAATATAGAAATCATTCTACGCAGAATCAATCATTTGCTTTGCAACTGAAATAAGACAAGGGTGTTGTGTTGTTTCCCAAATCCAAAATTAATCTCTCCAAATCCATTTTTGTGGAGATTTTTAAACCATTTAAAACATGCGGTGGGAGAAAATGTGTACAAATAGAATCATTTTCTCCCAGTGTCGAGTGGTTGTCATAGAGTGGTTATGTACATCTAGTATAATAGAGATGTTGGCCCAGTACGATGCTGTATACATTCTCAGAAAGCTCCTGATGGGTGGCTTTTTTTCTGCTGCTTCAGTAGGTATTCTAAAGATTGCATGCAAGAGGATATATACAGCCTTCAACGGTATCTCCTTCCCATGTAGGTATTTGCTCTAATTGCCAGGAGATAATGAGTGGTCTCTGGGTAGGAAGAAGGTGGCAGTCTACGTCATTACAAATGGAAGGAGCTGTTGTTCAGTGAGCCTTCAACCCACCAAAATGATGTGATAAATCATTTGATGTGTTTCAGTATAACATGAAAAAACTCTCCTGGGTCAATAGTAAAGGGGAAGTTCTACGTTCACACTGCTCCATTCCTACTCTACTGCATCTCCAGGAGATACTGATGAAGAGGGTTAATGGCAGTCACTGTGGTACCTTATCGTTCTGCAACCCCAGTATGAGTATACTGATCTTCCCCAGTAAAGCTTTGGCATCACTTTTGATGAGAACTGAAGAATTTCCTCTGTCCATTAACAAACTTTGATGCAGCTCTTGCATTGCCCTCAGCAAGTGACTTATTTCTTTTTCTTACAGGTATCAGAGATTTGAGAAAGCATTTCTGCTAGCTGTTGACATAGGTGCTCGGGACCTGTTTATGGTGAGTCCTTTCTGTTGTCAGGATGTTAGACGTCAGCTTTTGTGCACATTTAAAAGGATCTGTGTCATTTGCAGTCTTAGAAACATACTGGACAGAATTATTTTACCTCGTTTGCCCCTTGCCATCATAAAATTTGTCAATGGGAACTGAGTATTTTTAGAGTCATTGACATTTTCCCTAGCATGGCCTGAAGGCTACTCTTTATTTTTGAGGAATTAATGTATATGTTTCTGAACTTTCACCTTCTTCATCTGTCCTGATGTGGGTGAATGTCATCTTTCACTCTAATAAGCTTATAAGTTTCTAATCCGTTCCTTTAAGAAGTACAACTGCTGAGTCCAGGACACAAGAGCTGGCCATATCCTGGGGATCCTGAATGCTCTTAGTTTGTCTCTTAGGGTTTTGTGAAAAGTGACAAATTATGAACGCTTCTACAGGTACTTTTAAAACAACAAAGCTCAGCAGCATCAACCCAAGGGTTTTTACATTTCATGCACTCTCTGCCCCCTCCCATTTAATTAGCTACAAAAGTAAAATTAACCAGCTCTTAAAAGGTTCTCTGTGTGAGCTCTGCAGGAGGCTCTTGTTTTATAAGATCTTGCACCACAATGTCACAGTGAGGTCAGATGGACAAAGCCAATCATGCTTTCCTAGTCTCTCAGCATGTTGCTGCTCCACAGCTGATTTCATTGTTTTCAAAGAAACAATAGAAAAAGGGCTTGTTTAAAAAAAGGCCCTTCGAACGATTCGTTTGCTTGACTCTTTTGCATAATGAAGACATTCTGTTGTTTAAATTAAGCTTTGACCCTAGATGTTAATATCATTTATCCCATTAAGTCACTTGCCCTGCTAGTTTGATCTTGATATTTAAATTGTATGTTAAATTACACAATTAAATCCTGCTTTTATGGGTTATGAAAATTCCCTTCTAATTATATAAAAAGTTGTGTGAACCTTTTGATGTTTTTTTCACGGCTCTAATCATCTGGCTTGTTCCATCTAATTAGAAAGATGTGAATACTGCGATAAACTTTTCTAAGTATGCATCAAACGAAAGTGATGGAAATGGCAGACTTTTAGGAAATCATTACATGTTTTATATTTACTCTCCTTGATTTTTCATCCTTTTAGCTCAGCCTTTTCCTTTTCTCTTTTTATTTCATTTTTATTAAATGTAACTTTGTCAATGCAAATTTTATACCCAATCAAGATGAGCACTGCAGCCATTTATAAATTTCAGACTGTAAACTGTCTGCAGCAGGATACATCTTTCTGTCAGGGGGGCTCTCCCACTACTCAGATAATAAATCCTCCCAGAGTAATGACAGCCATTCTGGCAGAACAAATGACCCAGTATTTGGCCAGCCATCTCAAGGGCCCTCTCTTATATGGGCTAAGAGCATTTTCTGCACAATCTTTTTCTCTTTCCTTTCCTCTGCTGATGACAGCACTGAGAGAACACCACTGTCCCAAGGTGGGGAACACCAGCATTGGGTCAGGAGGTGGGTGCAAAGCTGCTAACGTGGGAGAGGGCCTGCCAACGTGTGGCTCCAAAGTGGTAATGTATCCTCCTCTGAACAAAAAGTTTCTCTAGCTTTCTTCTAGAGGAGGCTCAAGGCTAACAGAGAAATTGGCTCCATCCTTTCCAACTCTTCTTCATTTTCCCTCTTCTTTCAGCACCTCCTCTCCCCATCCCATCTCACCAATGCTCTTAAACAAGCATAAATATAAATGCCCATTTAGTTCCTCCTGACTTACATTATTGTGAGATGAAAACCAGTTCCACGTTCTCCTTGTTTTCCTTGCATTACCTTTGAGATTCCTCATAGTTTCCTGCAATTTATGCAACAAGCAGCACACATGCCTGCCTCTTCAAATCCTCTGTCGACTCTCTCCCTCCTCTGGGGAAATGTCCTTTTGCTAATTCATCACCTAAGTGAGGTGCTAATGAACAAACTTTACAATTAACTAACAAAGGCACTGCTGCAGGACTACTAAGTACAAGACTCAAGAAGTTTAAAGGTGCATAGCTCGTAAAAAGTAGTTATTTGTGCCACAGGAATTTCCAGGGAATTGGTCTTTATTGCACTAAATACAGTATAAAATTATGTAACCTGCTCCCTAAAAACTTATAGTCCTTCTAGGTACTAGAATAATAATACCATTGCATAGCAAGATTTGTGCATCCTTCACTTCTGCTTAACACTGAATAATTTGTATATATTGTTTATATAGGTCAAAATGCAATTAATAACATACAACTTGACTTTACCTATATTTAAAGTATTTATAATTATGTGGAGTACGAATAACTAATATATAGGTCAATTATTTGTACTGTCATTTTACACAGCGACCAAATCCGTTTATAAAACCTCAGCTGGCTCTAGGAGTGACGCCACCTTATTTCTAGTTAATTTAATGGGATTTCAAGAAGAAATAGTAGGCTAAGGAAGATACCTGATGACATAAGGAAAATGAGAGAGAAAAAAAAAAAGTTATTTATTAAAGGGAAACAGAGAAGGATCAAAAACAAAGAAAGGATCCAGAAGAGCAGATATAACAGAGACTGGAGAGGATCCACACTTTGAATCTAAGGAAATGTCCTGTATCTTGGAGAAATTATCCCGAGCCAAAGTTGTTGTTTTCACAAAAGAGAGCTCTGTAGCCTTCCTGATACTTGTTTTGAGAATGCAAAGAAGGTTGAGGAAGTGCTATCTCAGGCCTAATTTATTTCATAAAAATGAAAAAAAAACAAAAAAAAAGGCTTAAAAATTACTCCTATAGCTATAGCGTCACTGGTATGATGCCATAACAAGACACACGGGCACTGCTGTGTCTCCCCATAAACTTTACCCTCACGTCACATCTAAGTCCCTCAATTATTATCATCTCCTACAAAGTTCAATAAAAAAATAAAACTGAAAAGGACATAATATCATGAACAACAGCTACATTTATTGGACAGTGACTGATCCAATCTGTGACAGAAAAGATCAAGCAGTAGAAAGGTTGTTAGCTTTAAATCCTTTTGTAGTATGCTCCAGCTCTCAGCTGCTGAAAATTCAAAAGGCCATCCCACGTACCAAAGGTAGCAAAAATGCAAGGAAAAGACACTTTAATAAAAGTGTCAGATCTTGGGTGATACACTGATGAGGAAAGTGCGTATTTCGAAGAAATGTTGGAATTTTGCCCAGAAATATCCTATAGACAAATGCGCATCGATGTTTCAAATGACTTCTGTTCACCTAGGGCCAGCTCTGTGAGTCACAAAGATGAGGGTAAAAAGGAAGTAGTCCAAAAAGTAATCAGACTGTTAAATGATAAAATACAGCCTTTCAGCAAACTCCTGATAAGCAGCTGAAAATTGTGTTTATTATCAGCATTGTTTTTGAAAGGGACATGATATTTGACCTGATAAATTCTTAGATAAGTGCGTGAAAAAATCTGTAACAAATATTCAGCTAATTTAATTCTTTAAATTTTCCTGTCATTCTTTAAGGCACCCTGTAATGAAGTGTTTTTCCTTTTTCTTTTATTTATCTTCTGGTTGTATCCTACTCAGAGAGTTATAAATTCTTATAAAATTCCATTTTGCTGGCTAATTTGAGTGAGAACCACCTAAATATGATCCAAAATTGTCTAACTAGTAGTTTTTATTTTAAAAAATATTTTTTTTTCTCTCTAAAGCTCATTTAGAGATAGAGAAAAGTCTTTCTTTTTTTCTTTTTTCTTTTTCTTTTTTAATTCTTTATGGCAGAAACTTGAGGAACCACACAGAAAGCCACTGACTGCTACATCTCTGTTTCTTGCAAAGCCCCCATTAGTTAGTGATGGATATGTAATGTCTTCAAAACAGAGAACATAGCCAAGACCAAGATCTGAAAGTATCAGATGTTTTGAAACACAAGGTGTGCACATCTTCTTCACTGAAAGCACTTTGTCATTTTCTGCAATTGTTTCCATCACCTCCCCAAGTTTATTATTTAAAAATGCACTGAAATATACAATACCTTAGTTTAAACTACAAAAAGAGAGACATTAATCATTGTCAGAATACATTTTAAATAGGTGAACATAATCTGCCTATACATTCAAATCTTTGTAAGCTCAGACTTGTTGGAGAGCCCTTAGGTTTTCTATTGTTATCTAAATAAGCTGACAATATCTACTGTTTAATCTTCATAGAAATCATACCTTGCTACTCAGGCCCTTTTCTCTGACAACCATGTTAGACCTACAAAGAGAGGAAGTACAGAGTTCGCAACAAGTTCGTAAGTCATTATTTCGCCTCAAGACACTTGCACATTTTTTAAGTCACACCTGTGTTTTTAATTAGAAAATCTTGCTGTCTGCTTTGGACTGTGAGGATCCTGCAAGTCAGTGCCATGTTTCCCTGTGTAATCAGTCTCAGTTTCCCTAGTATTCTGTTTGCTGCTTCTTTTTTTTTTTTTTTTTTTTAATTAAATGAGGGGAGAATACAGGCGGCATCTTTTTCTGCTCTCTGCCACTATTACTCTCATTTTTCTGTCTGTCTTCTCCTTCTAGAATAAGGTCACTTTTTTCTCCAAGAGTTTTCCTCATGTTGATAAAAGTGTCAGTAAACTCACACTGAGAAGGACAGTTTCACTTGAAATCTTCTGCATTAGTGAGAATATAGTTGCTTTTATGGTACGTAGGGGTCAATGTTTCCAGCAAGTACTTCTTTTCCCTTTAAATTCCTGCGTGTGGATAGTGTGCAGAACAATGGCCAGGAATAACTTAAATCTTTGGATACTGATTGCCATCTTCAACGAAGAAGTGGGGAAAAAAAAAACTTTGTCAGATGTTCTTGGTTGTCCTTCTTACTTCATCTATCCCAATTCATGCACAGAACAGTCTGTGGCTCTGATGCCGAAGGAGAAGGGGTTTAATTGTGTCTTCATTAATGGGATGAATGGACAAAACTTTTTACTTCACATTTCAAAGGACCAAAACCCAAGGGCAGTGAGATTGTAATTTATCAGCAGGAAAGTATTCTCCTGCAAATTGTACTGCATGTAATACAGGTGATTTTTACCTCAAAGGTTAACACACAATTAAAAGACTTGCAGTTCAGCATGTAATGATAAACCCTGCTGCAGCCCTCTGATTGTTATCCCTAGATTAAGGATTAGATCCAGAGTATTGGCAACTATTCATGCTAGATAACAACATTTTTGGAAAGCCCCTCGTGTATTTGTGGTCAGGAGACCCAAGAGTGACTCAGGAATCATGTCACCTGTGTCAAGGTTAAAACCTTTGAGAAAGCATCGTTGTTCATATTATGTCCAATATCAGCACAAGGACAACCACATCTTACTCAAAGGACAGTAAGTGTATCATGACAACCTCCAAACAAAAACTAGTCCTCAAATAACTTTGCCACAAAACTCATGTACTAGGTGGAAGCATTAAAACTTCACCTGGGGGCTGTGAGTCAGAAGAGTTCCAGTATTTTAGTTTTGGCTACTGAGACCCTCCTTCTAGCAACCCTCTTTTAATTCTTTTTGTGCCAACCAAAATTTCCTTTAAAGCATACAGATTGGTTTCATTCATATGCTGAGTCAACAGCTTCACTTTTATCGATGCATGGTTGGTCGGTGCTTTATTCATTGTTAACGAGAAATGCTGTATTAACAGTACAAGTAAGATAATAAATGGGCATTGGGAGAGAATTAAAACGTGATGCTAGGTTAATCAGTTCCATCTGTGTTTGTGATCTAAATAATAAAAGAACCCCTTTCTTTCAAATTCTCTTTTGTTACACCTATGAGATTAATCTAAAATGAATCTTTTATTTTTCTTTTATTTCCAAAGGACATCCATTACCTTGCACTAGATAAGGGTGAATTGGCACTAGCTGAAGTGGCAAAGAAAAAGGCTAATGACATTGATGCAGAATCAATAACTACTGGAATTGGTAAGAATTAATGGTGTTTAAAAAGTCCTTTTTGTTTCAATCAATACTTGTCCTGTACAACACTGTGTTATATTTGTTGGGGGTTATTGGTTCAATTGTTTTCTTTGAAAGCGAGACAGTATTTTTATTCGTAGCTGAAGAGGGAAGCTTATAAAAATGACAGCTTTGCCTTTCAGTACCCACATAAGGATTGTGTCAATGCAATAGCTACAGAACAAAAAAGATTAGCATACTATGGCTCTATAGAAAAGTTCAGGCTGTGCAAACTGAACTCAGATTCCTATCAGGTAAGGAACTGAACTGGAAAATCTTTGTTCATGCTAATGTTAAAGGCCAGGTATGGCAATCTCATTCACCTATTTGCTCGTATATACAGTCCTGATAACTGGAGTAACATCGTGATTACATTGGAAGCATTTGGAGGAAACTTTTACTGATGTAAATAACATAAGCTCAGATCCTGGCTTTAAAGTAACTGCTTCGCACTCAGTGGGATTCTTGCAGTTCCATAAGGTGTATTGATGCAAAAATTGTGGGGTTAGACTAACAGCTCAAACACAAACATCTTTTCAGACAGGGGAACTTACAACTCGTTCATTTTCTCCTTGTGTTTCCTTTGAATTGTCATGAAGAGATGTGTACAAATATGTAGATTGTTCTGATTATTCAGGCCTGTAACACGAACCAAGCAGCAAGTGTCTATAAGAGTCTAGAAAGCTGACCTCCTGTGGAGAGAAAGTAGACAGAGAGAAAAAAATAAAGAAAAGAATGCAAAATGTTTGTGTAAAATATGCACAGTGTTGTTTTGCTTATCTTGATGCATCTTTGAATATTAGAAAAAATCACTGGGCTTCTGTCCTTGCCCCACGCTAAGAAAGCAGAATATGAGTGGAACTCAGAAGGCATCAGAAAAACTTTGAGATTTTGAATAACGTAGAATTCTTTTAGGACCAAAAAATAAGAACTAAACATCCAAGAGTTCACCCAGAGCGTAAAATCAAATACCATTCAAATATGTGGAAATGCAGAGATGTGGTATGTGAGTTCATGTGGCTGTTTCTATATATGTAGATACAAATCCCTGACTTTCAAGGTTATGCAGTACAGTATCACCTCCTTCCCTCTCCAGCAGAACAGAAATCAAGCAGTGGCTGTCCTGAATGCTTTTCTTCAGATCTTTCATTTTCAAACCTAAGTCTCTTCCAGCATTTTTTGCACCACAGCTGTGCCTTTGAGCAAGCTCTTTGACCACTAGAATTGCCAAAAATGGCATTTGTTTAGGTCATCTGTTACCAGGTGCTCTTTAAAGTGTACAATTGCATCTTCCTTGCTTTCTCTTCTCTTATTCATAGAGAGGTGTCCTTTGCACCTAATAACCTAATAAGACTAAGATACTGAAAGGTCATCTCTGATCATTATCTATTCTCTTAGTTTATTAGTCTTGAAAAATTGCCTTAATCCAGAAAAATTAAGCCTTAAACTGTGTCTTCATTTAATTCCTTGCAAACTAACACTATTATTAGATTTCTGAAGCTAGGCTATTTTCAAGCTTACTGAGAGCCTTGTACAATGTTAGAAACACAAAGAGAGGGATAGGGAAGAAACCTGAGTTGATTCCAAGTGCCTTACTAGCCTATCGGAGGTAATAGATGTGTTACTGCAGCTCTGTTACAAATGTGCAGGCACACAGTCCTCCTTCAGAGCAGTCCTACGGTTACCTTTGGAATGCCCCATAAGCATAAATTATTAAAGTCATTTTATATGATAAAGTCTTTAAAGTGTTCTCATTTGCTGAATAATTAACTATCAGGATGATTTAAAATACTTCGTAAATTCAATGCCCCTGGGACAAACTGTCAGTGAGATTCAGTCTATTAACAGTAATGAATTTGCATCCAATTCATTTTATATGAAAACAAACATAGGAGTCTCCCATGAGTTTGTTTCATTGCAGATCAGATCTCACCTTAAACACTTGAAAGTCTCAGCCACAGGTTTTGTTTTATTACACTTTGTTCCAAGGTCCTTTCTTTTTGATTTTTTTTTTTTAATTTCAGAAACTGTTGTTAGCAAAAAAAGTGTCACAGAGTGTGGATTTTTTGAACGCAATGAAAACAAAAGAGAACTAACAAGTGCTTTAAATGTAAATTATTGCATTTATCTAACATTTTGAGAAAGGGAACAAAAATCATGCCAGTGCCAAAAGCTTTAAAATGCAATTTCCAACAAGTCTTTGTCCCCTAACCATCTCCTAAGCCAAGTCCTCATGATCTAGCCCCTGCTTTCTTCAAGTCAATTCGCCAATGGTCACATTTCCTAGAACAACTCCAAAATTCCTTGAATGTCCACTTCAGGCTCCTACAAGAAGGCAGCAACCTAAGCAAATGAGACTACAAGGTACAATCAGTACTGCTGGGTCCCAGTTATAGTGAACACTGCCTTAGGGAATATCTGGTCTCCATGTCCTAAACCATACAAATGTGAACCTACATCCACATCTGGCGATATTTCCGAAGCTAGCCCATCCCCAAAACTCAGCTCACTGCTACTTGAAAATAACATGAGTCAGTGCTTCTGGCCAATTCCCAAGCTGCCGAGTGTGCTCCATCTTGCCTTGGATATATTTAATTTGTCAGAATATTTCTGTGTACAGGGCTTACTTCAAACATAATATATTTTGAACTCAGACTGTTGGAAAAGTTTCAAATTCCTCCAAATAATGTAGAATGGCAATATAATTTCAACTTAAATTTATAGATGTCATCCAGAGTTCTGTAATCACTGGTGGATTCCTCACATATATTAAATCAAGATTTGTGTCAAGATAAAGCTAAGAATAGATTTATTATTTCAAAATTTTCTGAATTTTAGCTCTTCTCAGTTCCACACTTGATCATGGTTTGCTATACACTGTTTCCAATAAGTCGCCATCAAAGTGAGTAACAACTGTGTGCATTGGTAAAAACTACTATAGACCTTCAGAGTATAATAGTTTTTTTCGAGAATATTGCTGAGCAAGATGAAGTGTCAAGTGAGCTCGCTGCTATTCCCTGCCTATGTTTTTGGCAGAATCAGATATTTTGTTCAACTGATTAAAATCTGCTAAAGAAAATTATTCTCATACAATTTTATGTTTGACAGCCTGTGAAAATGCATCTTGAGGCACGAGAAGATTAGGATAATGGTATTGTACATCTCTGAGAATACAAAAGCGGTCTCCTCTTTCCCCACTCCCATTTGATCGGCAGACCAGTGGCCACACTTGTCGTTACCTCTGCCAAAGCTTTCCCGTTGAATTATTTCTGTAGTAGACCTACGAGTTCCTTAATGAGGTCAGGGAGTTCTCATGTAGCCCTGCCTAAGCTATATTCCGTGCACCTCATTTCACTGTATTAAAACAGAGAGGACTTTCTGCCATACTGACAATATTTACGGGCTTACTAATGAATTCTGTTCATGGGTGTAGCCTTGTATGTTTGCTCCAGAAGTAACCGCGTATAATGTTGTCCATGTTAGCAGAGTGCATCGTCTTGGTGCTGTAAACTGTAGGTTGCTAATGTAAAACTTGAGTTGCAAAGAACTGACATGGCACAGCCTGTTAAGAAATGCCAAAGCTAATAATGATCAGGGAGGTGTAGAACTCAGTCTTTCAGACATCATTGCTCAATGAATATCCAATGAAGAGCATATGTAGTCTGTGTCAGAAAGTTTCCCAAGGCCAACTTCCAACAAATTACATTAGGGCCTAGCAAGATGATTTTAACCTTCAAATCAATAGCTTTTACCCAAAAGGGATTCATGTTGTGACAAGACAGATAACTGCTGCATAGTTCAAAAGCAAATTGGGAAACCCTGTATTTCTACTTAGAATTAAATTCAGAATATTAGTAGCACTAATGTTTAGGCAACTTTTCTAACAGAGGTATTGTAACAAAAACACTGATGTTGAGATAATAGCATTGTTCTGAAAGGCTAGATGAGACTGACTAACATTTTGGTGGTTCAGTAACGTCTCATGAAAGTGCTTGAGGTTTTTCCACTTAAAATAGAATTTTAAAATGCTTCTGGAAATATTCCATAATACTTGCAAGTGAGATAGGATATCTTATCAGTTCTCACAAAGATTGAGGTCTAATTTCCCACACAGTACATAAAATGACATTCAAAATATAGGGGCCCTAAAGGTTTCACCTTACTGGCAAGGAATGTCGCCAGGTTGAATCTTAAGTGGAGAATGTTCATTTCTTCTCAGTTCTCTGACAGTATTTTACACTGAATGGCTTACACGTTCTTTCTGATTGTTCGTAATTACACATGCCACAGTGTTTTGTCTTCACACAGTACGTCTGAATCACCAGTCTGGCCTCACATACGTTCTGCTACCTCCAAATTGCTTGTTTTTTACTCAGGTCTTCACCTGATCCCAATAGTCCACCTGAACACACTTGCATTTCAAAACAACATTTAGAATTGTCCCCCTGTTTTCGTAACCTTTCCAGTCCCTGCATTAGCCTAGTTGGTACCAGTTGTTCCTCTTCTGGTCCATATTTACTTCTTTCATCTATCAAGCAATAGAGTCTTCCTTACCCTCATATACCCTTTCCGACACTGATGACAAAACCTTCTTCATTTCCTACTCTCCCTTGACACACACATCTTTCTCTTTCTATCAAATTTCAAGTAAACTAAGAATCCTAGACTTTTATTTCATGGCATGATTTTTACTTCACTGCATAATATTTTTATGACTTGTTTAAAAGGTATTACCCAGTATATAGATGAAATGGGATCTGGGAAGACTTGGGGGACACCTGTTGATGCTACAGTTTCCTGGAACTCTGTTGCCTTCTGTTTCAGCATTAGATCTCCTGCTTATTTATTTAGATTTTCAGTTGAAGTTGGTCAAAACCTATGGCATCAAATCCTTTGCTTTTAGTTTTCTAGTAATATGACTTTTTCTCCAGAGAGCCAGAAAAATGTTTTTAATGAAGCGTTCCTTTTACGTGTAATCAGCAATAAACCTATGGCAAGAAATGAGTTTCACCACAAGTACTTTTTGAATTTTATACCACAGAAAATGAGAGTCTTTGAAGATCCATAGTAATTTTAAATGATTAAACTGCGTTCATGTGTAGTTTCTCCTGCATGTATCAAAGCACACACAGCACTTGATACAGAACCCACTAAAAACAATGAAAAGGCTTCCACCATCTTCAGTAGGCTTTGGATGTTAGCAAGTAACAAACTCAGGTATAGGCCTGGCATTACCAGAACTGCTGTCCTCTGCAAAAAAAAAATGACAAAGAGCCTGGTCTGGAAGGATGCTCTACTTGATGTATCAACTATTTGTGTCCCCTGGTTTCAAGAGGAGCTGGTGGCACCCAATTCTCACGGTACACAAACCTGTTGCAGTGGCAGTTCTGAACTCACAGTTTAGCATATCAGCCTCACTGGGGGGGTGACAAAGTGTTCCTGTATATCTAAGTGGATCTGCTTAATCTTCTTTATTTTCTTTTTGTTAGCTATATTTTTTAATTTTCAAACCACTAGTGAGGCTTTTAATATATTGAGAGGCACTGATTGTTCCCTTCCTTGTGTTCTTTTTGAGAAGTAGAGTTGTTTGTTTTACATAAGGTCTATAGTAATGCCAAACTATTTTTGGCTCCACCTCATCTCACCCCTTTGCTTGTTTGTGTCATGATGTCAGTTTTGATCCATACCTTCCCATTGCTAGACAGCTTTGCCTAAAGACATAATCCTCAGCCCCTAATAATTATAAGTACATCAAAGCCTAGCTGGTTTGCTTAGCTGCAGAGGTCTACACAAAGATCTGTGTATCTTCACTTGAAAGAGATTTATGGTTTTATGTCAAGCTTTAGAATAATTGTGGCATTCCTTTTTTTTTTCTCCTTTATCATGACATATCCATGCCCACTGCAGAACCTGATTTAAAGCACACCATTATATGTCTGAAATGAAGACAATATTCTCCTTAGTATTTTAATTTTAATGATTCCCATATTTGTAATATCTGTCAACAGTAAAATTATGCCCCATTTAACATGAAAAAAATCTTAACAAGGCCTCATAGATTAACAAGATTTTGCCTTCATTTCAAATGGTGTGTTGAGTAGAAAAAAAAGAAAAATCAGTAACTGAAAGAGACAGTTTTAGGGCATTAATTTTTTTGTTTATAGCCACATACTGTGACTCTTTTATAAACAAAAAATTACACGATTTCCAAATTCTAGAAATTGAAAGGAGTTGTCTGTGTCTGATCCGTATTTGTTGTGCTTACAATTAGGTTATTGCAAGGTACGTCTCTCATCACAGATCATTTCTAGCTTATCCCTCCAGCAAAGTTGGTGCACATAAACAACAGAGAGTAGATGACACTAATTACCAAGTAAACAACTTATTTTCCATGGCAACCTATCAAGAAGTAACTTAAAAAGTGAAAACAATTCACAGAGATATTCCTTGAGTGAGGATGTTACATGACAAAGAATGGTTCAACGTAAAAGATCTTGAAGGGATGCCCGCGGCATGGCATTGCAATAAAGACAAGTGAATACTCAAGCAGTAATTTATTGTATAGCTAGGAATTTAAATAGTATATTTCCATAGTTATCTACTTCAAAATAAACATAGAAATAGATTGTATGTATAGAGATGCATTACAAGTAAAAAGTCTAAAGTCATTAGAAGATATATTTTTTAAAAAAACATGTCATTAATGCTTATATCCAGCCAAAATTTCTGTATGGATAACTACATTTTACCTACCAGGGTTATATTCTTTGTTGCCATTCCAGTCAGAATTCAATGTTCCTTACTTCCCAACTCTGACACTATGGAGTGTTGCCCTCCACTCAACAAACAACACACTCCATGAAGCTCTGTCTATGTGCATGACCATATACATGAAAATAAAAAAACTTGCTGTTCTGTAAGTTCTGCAGGCACTAGTCATCACCCTCACAAGAGTGAGCAGTTGGAGAAATTTAGATGTGCCACTCCCAAAAATATAATCCTCAATAAACTAGGATTATCAACCAGTTTAGGAAGTGATTTTGAAAACTTTGAAGTGAAATGTGATGCATGGGGGGGATCATTTTATTAATGCTATTTCTTTTCCTACTGCTTTCTTAACATTAGCTAAATGCCAAGTATTTGGGCATCAGCTATTATGATGAGTTGTTCAGACAAGCTGTAGAATACCAAAAGTAGAATTAGGCTACTTATTTATGGTAACCACATTTGAAAAGGCTCAAGCTTTGGAAATGCATATAGAAATTATGTCAGGATATGGTTAAAACAGATGATTGCTGGCAAACATTTCTACATGTCAGTAACTTTTGTCACACCCGAGGAAAGCCTTTTACAAGATCGACCCCCTGTTTTTTCTTGCTAGCTACAAAGAACGGAAAAAGGACATTTGGGGTATTAGGAATTTGAGTTCTCAGTGCTGACTCCATAGGCTGAAGTCAATTTAAATAAAAAACACAGGTAGTTAAAGTAACTGTTGAAACAAGCTATCACAGAAATTGATGCATGGAAGGTGTCTTTGCATGGAGACTAAATGAATACCTTTCTGGGAAATAGGTTTTAACCAAATACAATTTATGCATTAGTCAAACACAAGTTTTTCTGGCTCAGTGTAGGATACCTAGATGAAATTTAATGACCTGTAATTCACCGTAGGTCAAACTAGATGATTTACACTGTATCATTATAGTATAATATTCATATGTTTTGGATTCCTGTCTTGCCTACAGCTCTGTGAAAAAGCCCCTGGTAAATCTCCCATTAGCTTCAAAAGGCCCACATGTAGGCTGAAAGACTGCAGTTAAAAGCCACATAATGTATATTCACACATCTCATAGTATGCACGTGTGTGTGTACATAAGTGGGTGTTATATTTACACATATGCAGCCAAAATGTGTCCAGTCATAAAAATAGCTCCAAATCTGAACACAAACGCTAGATTGATTAATACGTATTTATATTTTGCTTCATGACATCAGCAGCTGCAGAATCAATCCTCTGCTGCTTTTTTTTTTTTTTTTGGAAAGAAGAAGAAATGATCACAGCTGGAGATGCTTTCATAATTGCTGTAGCTGGCTGAGAGCGGAGTATCTGTATATTCACGGTGTGTCAGAGGCATGTTTGTCTCACACACCCTAGAGCCATCCTTAAGTCTCTAGTTTTCCAACAGGGAACTTGCCAGTTGCATTTCCACGCACCGAAAAGAGTTGGCAAACACATATTTGCATGGCAGTTGGTATGTGTTTTGTCCTGTTTGTTCTGTGTAACGTAACGTGATGTGACAGGCTGCAATTCATCACATCGGTGGCATGACAGCAGAGGAATTGGAAAAGAGGTATAATGGTGGGCTGATGCAAGGTGTCAACTTGACATTAGGTTTTAATATCTCTACATTAAGTCTTTTTATAATGGTCTACCAACTAATTATCAACAAACATTCCCCATGCAGGTGAGTTTAAGAAGCAGTGATCAGATATAGCATAGTTAAACACCAGGAGAGGTCTGTAGATATGCTTTCGGAAATACCAACTCTTGTAAATATGAGATACTTTGCACATATGTTTTCCAATCAAACAAACAAACAAAAACATTGAAGGACTTCTTATTTATTACATCCTCTTTCACTACCTTCCCAGCCACACCACAGACACTTTCTTATATGGGGACATGGGGATGCTGTGGAATTGCCGATGGCAAAATCAGAGGTTGGAGCTGTTTTCCTCCAAAGACTCCCGCACAAGAGACTGCTTAACGGTTCATCCCCAAAACATTCCCGGATCAAAAGCGAAGGTGTTCGATGACCTGATCTCAGCTCTTGTTGAATGCTTTCGGCCCATCAAAACCAAGTGACCTGATAAAAGCCTGTCTTGGGGCTGCTGGCGTTCTGCTCTGGATATCGCTGTTGAAAGCTATCCATAAAATGCTCAGCTGGGTGCAAGGGTAAGCTTTGCACCCATCACTGTTGTCCATCTTGCACTTTCTAAAGCATCAAACTTGCCCAGAAGAAGAAACAAAATAGGTTGTTAGAGATAAAGCATTGATGGAAAACTGATGAACAGTGCTTAATACAAAGCAGCGAGTACATTTAGAATAAATGACATTTTTTTCCTCAGTATACCTCATCAAATCTATTTATTTTCAGCTATTTTAAATATATTTTCCTTAGCTGTTCTTCCTGTTGGTTAGTCTGCACTGAAACTTCTTCAGATCTCAGTGCAGTGAGACTGCTGCAACTCCTGAACTCATGCATGCATAATATCTGCCCTTCAATAACATTCTTCACAGCATTCGTGGCACCAGAAGGTCCTGAATTGTGCTGGATTTCAAACTGTAAAATTTAGTCTTAAAAACAGATCATGAGGCAACATTGGTTATCTCTGCATTATTGGCATGATGAAATGGCAAAATATTATAATAAGATGAAAAGATATCGTTAATAATAGCTTAAGCATGTATGGTGATCATTATAATTAGTTATTTACTGCAGGTACACAGCCAGTGTCCCACCTTTTCATCTTTATGATTAACCAAAGATGTAACAGCCACTTGATTTCTGCCTCTTGCCCTCCCAGCCAAGAGCCAGGCTGCAGGGACTGCCTCCCCCGGCACTCGGGCTCCCCATGTCCTTGCTTCTCCCCTGCCCTTTCGGGAGACCACAGCCCCCCTCCTCTTGTCCATTTTAAACTGCTACCTTATCCTTTTTGCTCGAGGTAATCTGCCTTCTGGTACCTCATACTGTGGTTATTCACGTGCCTATGCATTGGGTGAAGAGCAGATTTTGGGGCCATCCCAAGACCTTGCAGAAAGACCTCATGATTTCCCCTTACACCACCTGGAAGCATTGCTGCGCACGCACCATCAGGAGCCTGACAAGTGCTCACCCTCTGCCTGCACCATGCGAAAGGAAGGGTTTAGGACCCGGTCTAAATTTCTCTTGAATCATCACTTCCAGTTCATTGCTAAATTTCACCGCACCTCTGCCTAAATAATACAAATTTTTAATAACCAGACGGAAGATTATGGGTACAAATTTTTTTTTCTTTTTTTTTTCACTATGTGGGACACATCGTGGCCAAAGGAAAACAGCCACAAAGTGTTTACCTTAGGCCCTTGCTTTTTGCCTCTAAATGGTGAGGCGCCTATCTCACAGCCCTGGACATGGAGCCCGTGTGGCCATAGTCTTCTGCAGCAAAAAAAAGCCCCGGTGGTCCTGCCAACTGTGCTGCCCTTGCCTTTTAGGCACATCAGAGAAGAATGAGGTCTGCAGCACTGCCACTGTGAACACTGGAATAAACAGAATTTTAATAGGAAAGCATTCCTGAAAAACTCCCGATTTCCTCCAAAACTCCTGGAAGAAGGATAAGCTTTATTATTATTATCAGCTACACTGCCTCAACCGATCCCCTTGTGTGTGTGGGAGCTTTGCTGCTCGCTTTTTGGGACCAGAAACAACCAAGCAGGTCAGCGATGGGGTGAAGGTAGTCCTTTCCAGCCACCACCAACTTTTGGGGTGACTTTGGCCAGCTCAACTTAGCCTTCGGTGCTCTTGTTTCCCTTTGGGGACTCCATGAGCCTTCTGTGATGTGTGCTCACGGGTGCACCCCGTCCTTCCTGCAGCATCCCCCACGGCTCCTCGCTCTTTGTCCTGCGAACTCATCCCCGCGCCCCCTGGCTTTTCTCCTCCAGCACCTTCTTACCAGCAGTGCCCTCCCAGAGGATAACCGCACAGCCAGGGGAAGTCCATTTTCTAAGTTTGCTTATTTTCTATAAATTGAAGGATTTTTTTTCAGCAGAGTGTAGAACACGCCCCTGGGAAATGAACCATAATACTGTAGTTCCTAGCTGCCATTAGGTGTCAGTGTGACAACAACCATGATGCACAAAGGCTGTTGCAGGGCAAAGGCACGCCACCCCATCCAAAAACTTCTTCTAAAATCAGGGAAAATACAACATTCAACCGAGAGGAAGGGGAAGGGAGAAGAAAGCCAGAAACATTTTATTTCAGGTTTTCCCACATCTGATTGAAGTTTTTTACAAACAGATAAGCCTGTTTGCATTTCACTCAGCATGTATCAGGCTCCCAGTGCTGCAGTTGTCAAAGAGGTGTAATATTTACAAAATCAGGAGAGCTTCTGCACACACTGCCCCTACACCCTATTTGGGGGAAAAAGAAACAGTCAATGCTATTAGTAATTTGAAATCTGCAGGAGGTCAGTGGCTTTGCTGTTAAATTATTCCTGTAAGCTGATGCGTGCCAGTGTTGATGGTTATAGATGGGTCCTGCATAAGTTGGCTAAAATGCTGTATTAGAAAAATAACCAGGAGTTCCACTCTTTCAGAAGAAAAGAATATAAAAAAAAAAAAGAAAAAAAAAACCTTTTTGCACATTAAATAATCCATTATTTCAGTGTATCGGTGGTATGCTTAATAATTAGTAAAAACATGATATATGTTGAGGAATTTGCAATTGTTTGTAAACCAAGTTTCAAGCGCTTCCCAAAATGAGATGACAAAGGGAGCAAACAATTTTTGTTTACATGGGAGTTTTGAAAGTTAGTACAGTAAAAAAAATATTTTCAGAAGAAAATTAATTTCAAAAATATTCTCCTGTTGTCTCTAGTGTTGAGAATACCTCAAGTACTTGTAGGATGACATTTTTCCCCCTAACTTTTGGAACATGAGATGTCTCCACCATTGACTTGGACCAGATTTAGGTCAGGCTAAATCAACTTGGCCTTCCCAAGGATCAGGGAATCTGTTGTGCAAGAAAATCCTTTGGATGCAGCTTTGCCTTGCTCTTTCCTCTTTTGAGATAGAAGAGATTGTGAGCATCGCTTGATGCATTGTTTGTTTATTTGTTTGCTTCGTATTGGTAGATTAAATCTTGAGCCGCACCATGCTGCTATGATAAACATCTGAGCGTGCAGGCTTTTCTTTTAGCTACTTGCAGTTCTCCAAAAACTGCACGGCACAGGAGCGGTTAGTGATCAGCGTCAGCTGCACAGCGCGGCGTAATCCCAGCCAGAGCAGGGTCCTGGGGATACCATCTTTCTTACATTTCCCTGAGTTGCATATCTGTGGTTCTCTGCACAAGGGCAAAGACTTTCCAAATGTGTACCCCTGCCCCACTTCAAGTTGGGGATGGGGCACAAAGAGCCGCATATGCCAATCTGACCTTGTCCTTCTAATAGATAATTACAGGCATTAGAAGATGCCAGGTTAAATGGCTCCGGCCACCTGCCAACACAAAATTGTGAAGTAATCCCGGACCATTTTCATAGTAAAAGTTGCTACGATGATGTTCTCCCACTCCTTATGCTACGCAGCTTACCTAGAAAGTCATCTCCTGTACTCCAGTTTATCTGCACCTTCTCTCTCTTTCCCTTTGTACTATCTTAAATGGTAAAAGTTGGTCTTAATGGTCTTAAAAGTTATTAAAACTTTCTTTATACCAGTACTCTTGTGGGCTTGAAAGTTCCTGCTATTCTACACATCTGTTTTGATTTCCAAATTAAAGTTCAGAAATAATAGTTTCAGAGCTCCTTATTTTTACGTGTGGTTTAAGACCAGGTTTGTCTTCTTGTTTGTGATACAAAGGGGGAAGGTGAAAACGTCAGCTGGGCCAGCAGTTCAGACAGCTCTCTTAGCAGATCAAAAAGGATGGTAGTGGTGCTTTCCCTCTGACTGGTCCCTTCTCCCTGCAGTGAGCTGAGTCCCCACCTGCCGTCTAAAACAGCTTGAAATTGTCCCACAAAACGTGAGGTGGGAGGAAGAGTTTCCACCCTAAAATGGGGTAAGGCAGAAGAAGCAGAATCAGGCTGTAAGGAAGGACTGCGAGGATATAGCCATAGCCTGGCAGATAGCAAACACCTCTGGGTGATGCATGTCTGCGTGAGAAGGGCTGGTGGTGGCATGTAAGGAAAGGAAGAGCTCTCTACGGTAATGCAGGAATGTGGAAAGATGCTTTGTAAGGTCAAACTTTCCCTATTGAACCTTAATTGCTTTCCGTGGATACAAAACGCACTTTAAGTGATGAAAGGAGTGGCTGACAAGCAACGCTGTATTCAACAGGTATCAGAGAATGTGTTCTAGGTTAATTACCTTCTCATAAAAAAAAAATAATTATTTTATTTCTCTAAAAAGGTGAGCATCTGTCTGAGACACAATCTTATCTCCAAGCTCCTGTTGTGCACTTCAGTGAGAAGAGGAGCAAGACAGAGACTGAAACAGGGCCGGGGGGAGCCTGTAGGGGCCACGAGGATTTTTTTCTCAGTGATTTTTTTTTTTTCTCAGCACCAGGCATGGGCTTTTTGCTTCGCTTCCCATCCACCTTCTTCCCGGTTGCCTTCAGAAGCAGGAGCAAGGCCAGGAGCTGCCCGCAGCTCCCTCTGGGGCTCTGAGCTTCCCAGCCGCTGCTCCTGCTGACGGAGTTTATTTAAATAGGCAGGGAGAGAGCAGCCGTGTTTGCAGAAGGCAGTGCGTCGTGTAAACTACCTCCGTGAGTGTTTTTTTTTTTAAAAACAAAACCCAAACCACCCTGGTATTTATGCCAGCCTATAATTGAGGGACACCAGGCAGAGGAAGATCTTCCCAGGGAGTGGAAGGAAGAGGCTGGGAATGAAAACCTGCTCTTTCTACAAGGACGTATTTCCCCATCCAAAGGCCATACAAAGCACAGCATGCCCCCCTTCCAAAGCTTTGCATTTTCCTTCTAAATGGTTCCCTTTTCTAACAGCGAGGCTTGGGAAGGAAAACGTCCACTCGTTAGTGTGGGATTTCAGATGCCGATACGGTCACCTTGGCTTTTAAGGCCTTTGGGCACCCAAACCAGGGAATGTGCTGGTGGTTATCAGCAAGCCCGTGCAGCGAAGCCCTCTGCGGGTGAGTGACAGCCCATAAATGCCTATCAGGGAGGACCTGCCCTTATATCTGCTTCAGTGGCTTGATTAGCCACACCTTTCTTGTAAATTGTCAAGTGTCAATCAGGGTGCTCCAGAGATGGTTAAAACAAGGCGTGCTCTAATACCCCAACTTCTTTTATGTCCCAGTGCCTTAAGGTGCTTTTAGAAAATGCATCCAAGTTTTATCTCATATTGTAGGATTTAGCCAAGAGACATAGAACAGAGCACCGTATAAGTGTCATTAAGAGCTGAGCAACAGGATGTCAGCATGTATATTGTGCACATATATATATATATATATGCATGTGTGTGCAAATACACAACTTGCATATGTACACATCACAATATATTCTTGTACCAGGTAGGTTTAAAATAACGTTAGTACCAAATGAGTAGCAAGTTTTGTATACATTGCACCAGTGCTGCTGATTTTCTATGCACAAACACACAGAGCCATAAAAACTTGGCCCTTGTTTTATGGAACCTTATCCAAGAAATTCAAAGCTTGATAACCTCATTCTTAAGGCACAAGAAGTTTTATAGAAAGTCATTATTTTTGAATGGAATGAAAAAACATGTAAGCATTTTTAATTTTGGTACATGGTACATGGTATTATGCATGTTGATATTGGAGTAAGCTTAGTCTATACAGCCTTCCAGCATAAATGACATTTTTTTCCATGAGACCCACTGACTATGAGTACATTTGCCTGCCAGAAGCCAGAAAGCACTACTGATTAATTATTGTTTATAGATGGTATTCCCATTTTTTTTCCTGTTATTTTTGTTAGGGAACTAACTGGTCCCAACTTTTTCTTCATTAAAAGAAAACTCCTTTTAATAAGTGTGGGCTTTGCACTTTCAAACTTCAATGGCATAGAATTTTTCACTTGATCAGAAAGCTGATTTAATTTGCTGCTAGGTTAAATGTTAAAGGTTTCAGTCTTATGACCATGAATTCTCAAATTAAATTCGGTGCATTGCTTAAATTTCTAGCTGCAGTGCATTTAGCCTAATTGCTTTGGTAAGTTGGATGTTTAGTAACTACCACTCTTCTGAATTTTAGTCTTTAAAGGAGAGCAGTGAAATAAGCCTGAGGGGCACAGGTGGGCTAGCCTGCACTTTGGGACTCGACTGTGGGGTCTTTGGATATCTCTTCCAGTCTGACCACATCCTCAGACCATGTCTGATGAGGCTGTTCTGCTGACAAGGGAGAGAATTTAAACACCTGTAGGTTTTAGCTATTTAAACCCAAATCAGTTTTGAAGCAACAAGAAAGGCTGAGCAAAATGGTTCAGATTTCAGTCAGTTGTCAGCTAAATGTGTGCACTGGGCCTTCAACTATTTGGCCAGACACATCTTGATTGCTTAGCTTTTGTTTTCGCCCTTGGAAAGTCAGCTGGATAATACCCCCTAGCCAAAGTCTATTCTATGGTGCTATAAGCGGGAAGGGCAGGGGGGAAGTGGGAGAATTCACCAAAAAAAAAGACAGAGTTATCCTGATTTTTGTCAGCCAAGATATTTGCTCTCTTTTGCACTTTCCTTACAATATTAACTGTAAAAAATCATCAGGTCTTGGGTTTATCCCCATTGATGTAATCATTAAAGTGGGCTCTTTCCCTCAGGAAGGAGTCGCAGTGCAGACACAGGGGCGATGGAAGCGGCAGAGGAAACCTCCCCTGGCTGCACCGCGGGGGCAAGCCCCAAGTATCTAGCTTTTTCCTCTTTGTTTACGGCATTTTTAAGGCTTTTAGTTCTCACGCAACGTATATGTCATTAAATGGCTGATGCCTCTTTGCACACATTGTTGTGATGGCCTGTGGCAACCTGAATTAATTGTTTCAGTAGTTGGTGGTGGTTACTAGCAGTAATTATTATAATTTGCATTTATAAAAACACCTTTCATCTAAGGATCTCAAAATGCTTTTGCGCACATTTAATTAAGCTTCACAACATCCTGTGAGGTAAGTGTCAAGAGTGTTGTTATATCCATTTTTACGCAGGATTCTCCAAGAAAACAAGGTCAGTCCCTAACGTGACTGGTATTTGGTTCACATCACACTTGCACAGGACGGAGCAACTAGCACAGCTGCAGGAATTAGGGGTGCCGATCTAGGTCACTTTGCATCTCCCACATAGCTCTCGCTGCCACCACGCTGTGTGGACAGATGCGCTGAGCCACCACGTATGCAGTCAGAGCAGCCTCAGCCCAGATTTCCAGCCTGAGAGGGGCCCTTGCTTCCCACGAGCACACCAGCCGCAGAAAAGTCTTGGGAAGCAAAACAGACCAGCATGTGTTGCACAAGGCAACAAACCATGCTGCAAAGATCTCTTCCCTTGATCGTTTTCTACATTAATATTTAAGCCCCTCTTTGCAATCTGCAAGGCATTGCTACCGCAACCAAAGCCAAGAAACGAGGTGCAAGCAACGTGAAGTTACCCTTGAGGAGTCACTCGCTTGTACTAGAAGAGGTAGCATGCTCTTCATCTCCAGCCTGAGATCAAACCTTGTGGGCAGTCAGCACTTCGGAGACCGACTGAGTCCTAGACTACGACTTGACCATGGTATTTAAAGGTGAGGACCAACTCAAGCAGGAGACAGCTTTGAAAAGCCCATTTCTTCTTCAACAATTTGCCAGTGTTGTTTGAATTGGAGCTGGCTTCCTGTAAGCTCTGTTGATCACTGTATTAGCCCTGAGGAAGATAGGTGTATGTAAGTGCTTGCAAATTGAGTAAGAAGTCCAGGGCCATACCCTCACAAGTTCTTCACCATCCCCATCATTTTATAAGGGCTTGTTTACATATGGCAATGACCAGATTAGCTGTTTTGAAAGAACTTTGCCTGTGGATGCACTTATTCCAAAATAAAAGCCACTTTGCTCTTCTAAATTAAGTGGACTTACAGGTAGGGAATGATTATTCTGAATAACACGAGAAAGAAAATAATTTCTTTCCTCAATGGATCATTCAGCCAGCATATTCTGAAGCCTGGCTCATGTCTCACGCTGCTGCTTTTTAAGGCAGTGGCACAGTCACAGATTCATCAACAACTAATTTTGGTTTCAGCACGTCCTTTTTCCAAAGAGGGAGTACCGGATGCCAGGTGAGAGGCAGGTTGTCTTTGTCAAAGGTGATAGAGCTCTCTGTCTTTACCTGACGTTATTTCTGGTTTACCTGACAGCATGAAATAATTCCTGAAAATGTTCTTGCTTTTTAATAGCACCAGAAAGCACAAATGGTAGAGACTTCAGTGCGTCCCACCCCACGCACAAGAGATGCCAGTAGCAGCAAGGGCTTTGTCCTGGTTTCTTTGCAGGAGCACCCCAGAGACGTCCCAGGAAAGTTGTTCCTGCTCCCCAGCTTAAGCATGCCTGGAGCATCCTCCCAGGGATGATGGTGTTGCTTACCCCCAAATCTTTCTGGTTCCCCTGAGTCAACGGACAGGATTTATTCTGTTCCTCTGTTTCTCTTGTTGGGGAGGAAACGCCTGGCAGCCAGAGGAGAAGGTCTGGCATAACAACATATGTCATTTCGTGTCATCTGGTGTCATCTACTTCACTCTTAGCAGAAGGGAAGGACAGTCATTGGGCTAAGCGTGCCTTTTTACTGAAGGTCTTCCTGTGATCCAAACTTGTTCATCTCTACTGCTGCATAGGAAGAAAAGGAAAGAGAGGAAAGGAAAGGAAAGGAAAGGAAAGGAAAGGAAAGGAAAGGAAAGGAAAGGAAAAGGAAAGGAAAGGAAAGGAAAGGAAAGGAAAGGAAAGGAAAGGAAAGGAAAGGAAAGGAAAGGAAAGGAAAGGAAAGGAAAGGAAAGGAAAGGAAAGGAAAGGAAAGGAAAGGAAAGGAAAGGAAAGGAAAGGAAAGGAAAGGAAAGGAAAGGAAAGGAAGGAAAGGAAAGGAAGGGAAAGGAAAGGAAAGGAAGGGAAGGGAAAGGGAAGGGAAGGGAAGGGAAGGGAAGGGAAGGGAAGGGAAGGGAAGGGAAGGAAGGGAAGGGAAGGGAAGGGAAGGGAAGGGAAGGGAAGGGAAGGGAAGGGAAGGGAAGGGAAGGGAAGGGAAGGGAAGGGAAGGGAAGGAAGGAAGGGAAGGGAAGGGAAGGGAAGGGAAGGGAAGGGAAGGGAAGGGAAGGGAAGGGAAGGGAAGGGAAGGGAAGGGAAGGGAAGGGAAGGGAAGGGAAGGGAAGGGAAGGGAAGGGAAGGGAAGGGAAGGGAAGGGAAGGGAAGGGAAGGGAAGGGAAGGGAAGGGAAGGGAAGGGAAGGGAAGGGAAGGGAAGGGAAGGGAAGGGAAGGGAAGGGAAGGGAAGGGAAGGGAAGGGAAGGGAAGGGAAGGGAAGGGAAGGGAAGGGAAGGGAAGGGAAGGGAAGGGAAGGGAAGGGAAGGGAAGGGAAGGGAAGGGAAGGGAAGGGAAGGGAAGGGAAGGGAAGGGAAGGGAAGGGAAGGGAAGGGAAGGGAAGAAGGGAAGGGAAGGGAAGGGAAGGGAAGGGAAGGGAAGGGAAGGGAAGGGAAGGGAAGGGAAGGGAAGGGAAGGGAAGGGAAGGGAAGGGAAGGGAAGGGAAGGGAAGGGAAGGGAAGGGAAGGGAAGGGAAGGGAAGGGAAGGGAAGGGAAGGGAAGGGAAGGGAAGGGAAGGGAAGGGAAGGGAAGGGAAGGGAAGGGAAGGGAAGGGAAGGGAAGGTGAAAATGCAGGAGTGACCTGGTGCTTGCCAGAATGCATTGCCATGGGAATCATAACACCAGGCCCACAGAGGGTCTTGTTGCTGCTACCAGAAAACTGTGGCACTAACTCAAAATCAGAACTTTGAGGATTTGTTTCTTTTTGGGGGGGAGTTAAAAAGATCTGCTCGAGTCATCTCATATTGCAGAAATGACTTGATAGGTGCTATATTATCCTCTCTGGACCTCAGTCGTTCCCAAAAATTCAAGATGAACTCTGCCTGCCCAGGCACCAGAGTCAATGCCCTGGGGAATTTCTTCATAACTAAGGGATACGCAGGATGTGTACTCGCATGCCCTTGCTGCCTCTCAACACCAGCTGTACATGCAGTTTTGCTTTCGGAACCTGTACCTCCAGTATTGCAATATCTCTTTCAGTCTCTGTCATCAAGAGTTTAAATACAGTTCAGATCAGTGTTAGTGGCCCAGCTCCAGCGGAGGAGAATTGCTGCAATTCGTTATCTTGACAAATTAACTGGTCTGAGGCAATTCCTTTTTGAGAGAGATACAATTAGCTAACTCTTGAACTCTAGCCTTGCTCCAGTGCTATGGCATAGCTATGCACCTGCTCGAAAAGTTCTGATAACACAGCTAAGGCTTTTCCACCTGTAAATGTATTCCTGCACCAAGAGCCATCGCGTGGTGTGGCCTTGCCTTGCTGTCCTCGCAGTGTTCTCGTGCCCTCTGTAGATGATGCACACCTCTCTTGTAAAGGACTCTGACCTCAGGCGGTTGAAGAAAGGGCTGTATGAAGACCAAGGTGGTCTTGTTGAAGAGCACCTAGGGGATGGAGCTAGTTGCGATCCCTC
Source organism: Anser cygnoides (assembly GCF_040182565.1). Lineage (NCBI taxonomy): Eukaryota > Metazoa > Chordata > Aves > Anseriformes > Anatidae > Anser > Anser cygnoides. The sequence continues at coordinate 12,711,065 of NC_089875.1, forward strand.
GGTCCTTATATACCTGGCGAAAGCTGGGTTGCCACCAGGTAGCTGATGCTCCAGTTTCCCTCGCCCTGGTTTCCCTCACCTCCTGTCCTGGAGGAGCAGCTCCTTTCTGTCTCTTCCTACCAAGCAGTGGAAACATGTCCACATCCTTCCTCCAGCCCTGTGTGTGCAGATGCAGTTCTTATCCATCTCCCTGTGCAAAGCAGCTCCTTCTGCCCCTCAGCAGCATCTCACCCTTGGGCATCGTCTTCCTTGCACAAGCACTCCCAGATGCTAAAAGATATCCCTTAACCATTCATCCAAGCCTTTTGGAAACTGTGTGGGCTAAAGCTGTCCAGCAGAAGGCTTGTGTCTGCCTGGAGCCTCTTCGTATGGACTTAGTGGCTGGGAGGTTCCTTGAGCTCCTCTTTGAACTCCAAGCCTTCAGCATCCGAAACATTTAACCCTCAATTTCTTTTCCACTTTATCAGTTTGGCCAACTTCCAGCTGGCAGCATTTGCTTGCAGACTTCCATCCTGCGTCTCGTGCTTGCAGGTGCCTCTCTGTCTCAATTAACCCCCCGAGATGGTTTTCTTCTCCCCTGAGCCGACCTCCCTCTCGTCTGGCCGGCACACCCCCTTCCTGCTCCCAGAGGGCAGAAGCCGGGAGGGGAAAAGCTCCGTCCTTGGGCTGGAGGTGCCAGGCAGAGGGTGTGCCTCATGGATGGGCGTCACAAGGAGCAGCCGAAGGAACACACAAGCTCGGCAGCGCCTGCTTCGCCCGCTGTGGGTTGGGGCTTGCAGTGCCGGAGGCGTTTGTGCCTCCATGGAGTCTCCAGAGCATTGTTTGTGAAAAATCAGGGCTTCCTTGAAAGCTTTCACCGAGGTGCTCTGGAGCATGCACCCACATTTCCACTACTGCAACCTGCACCCCGAGCAGTGGGGATATCCATGCTCACCAGCAGCTTTTGCCCAGCTTTCCTCCAAAACTAGAGTTTCTAGAGAGTCACTTAAAATGGGGGAAAAAAAATAAAAGAAAAAAAAAAGAAGAAGAAAAAAAGAAAAAGTCTAAAGTACCTCTTACCGAACAAAGAAAATGCCTAGTCACCAGGAATGTCCTCCCTCCTATGCCTGCTGTAATTACCCAACAATAGCAGCCTTAGGTTGCTGGGGCTGAGCCTTGGCACTCCAGCGTGTTCACATGCATCAGCCGCCGAGAGGAGAGCTGCTTGCCTGCTGCCAAGATTACGAGGCAAACTTCACATGGTTTGGGCAACCCGATAAAATCTAGAGGTGCGAGCTCTCGATTGCTGGGACACCAGTCAAGCCTTTGAAGTGAAAGGGCCTGGAATCAGAGCAAATCCTCGGTTGTTCAGACTCTTTCAGCTGGCGACCCATCACAGCTTGGTGCTACCACATCTGGATCATCCTGTAAGACACGCCTTTTTTTTTTTTTTAAATTAAATAACATTGGCACTGCTAACGTAGTTCCTAAGGAACCTGACTACCTAGGCTCCAGGGAGACATAAAATGAGCTGTTCAGCCTATATAGTGGTTAACTTAATCTCGTGTATGATTCTAGCAGAGCAAATGAGTAGTAAAGATTGAAATCTCTGTCAGAGCTAGTGAAGACTTGGCATTTCCATTTGAAGAAAGTTTTAACGCCAGGTCTCACTGCAAGCTGCACGAGACTGCTAACTATCATATAACTGCCTAGCCCACTGAAAAAAAAAAAATAAAAAATGTTTATGTTAACTGCTTCTTTACTTTTATCACATAACTTTTATTTAAATTATTACATTTCCTGGCACACCCACTGAAACAGTTTTGCTGCTGCTAATGTGCCTAATATCCAACTAGTGAAATAATGACATGTTATGCTAGCATTAAGGGCTGCTTCTACTTAGTAGTGATTGAAGTGCCTTATCTTCTCAAGTATCAAATTGTTAAATTACAACACAAATGGGAGATATTCTGATTTAATATACCTTTTCCAGCTCTCTCAGCAGCAGCAGCTGTTCTCAGCGAGTTCTAAAAGTATTGTGAAAACAGTATCTCAACAAGGAATTTTTGTCAAATGAAGATATGTCAGCTCTGGAAATTAACAAAATAATTTAAAAAATAATCTAAAAATGAGAAGCCGTAGAAAAGTAGACCAAAACAAGCAGAGACGTGTATATTTTTCCCACAAACAAAGCTGGTTGTTCTTAAGTGGTTTCTCTGCAGGAATTTGTTGAAACTAAACAATTTCAATAGATTCTGTTTATTTAGAAAGGCATTTTAGGAAAACAATTGTATCCAGAAAAAAAAAAAAAAAAAAGAGCTGCCCCCACTCAAGTCAACAATGGAAGTTCCCACTACTTTCAGTACCTGAAGAATGTTACCCATTGGCTTCAGAAATATCTTCACGTGTTTTTTAGAAAGCCAGGGGTAGCATTAAGATGGAGCAACCTGTTAATGAGTGAGATCATGCTTAACCTGATGCCTTCTGTTGCAGTTATTTTCCTTCCAAAAAAAAAAAATCTAACACAAAAATGTGAGAGCTGGGTTTCAACATGCCAAAATAATGTTAAAAAAAATAGATAGAGAAATGCATCCAGAATACAAGGAGATAAGAATTTATTTGCATGGAAATAACTATTCATGTTAAAAAGCGAATTTTGTTTTAACACCTAAAAAAAAAAAAGTGTGATTGTTCAGGTTATTCCCAAACTAGAGAGTTTTACAGCATTCACTTTGCTTATCCATTTGTATTATTTCAGATCCTTGATTTGTTTCTTTCCAGAAAACCTACTATTTACTTCTTTTTCTTAGAAGTATGTCTGAAGTCGGCGTGGTTCACTGGGAGTTCATTGGGATATATTTGCAACTCCTGAAGCAAAAACCTGATATTTTATCTTTAGCAGGAGTTACATTTTTTGAACTTATTGAATTTTTCAAAGATCAGCATGAAGAGTTCTGATCAAATGCTTGCTTCAGCGTTTTAAAGGCTCCTTGTGTCCCCCGTTGCCTAAGGAGGTCGTACATTACGATTGCTCTGTAAACATCAGATTGTGCAGAATTGGCTCTGCATACCATGCCGAGCACACAAAGAAGAAGTCAAATGGCTTATCTCTCGCTTATCAACTAGTTTATTTTTCATGCCAAAAGAGGTTGTATTTTTACAAGAGCAGCTGCTGCTTTGTAAATAATTTAATGGCTTCTGTTAAGTAGAGCTGTCAGTTTTGCAAGCAATATTCAAAGACGATTTTCATTTTGCCATGGGACTGCATGTTTTAAAATGTGGTGGTTGTTTTTTTTTTTTATTTATTTTTTATCCCTGAAAGCCCAGTGGAGGAGAATGGAGAATGGAAACAGCTCCTGATTTGCAGACACAAATCCAATAGAGAATAGACACGGCACATACATGAGCAGGGAAGGCATGAGATCTCATCACCTGCATATCATGTTCAGAGAGTGTCCTGCTTGTTACAGCGTAGGAAAACTTCAGTGGGCTTATAAAGAAATGTGCTGAGCTCTTTCCGTCAGATGCTAGATGGAGCCATACATCAGCAAATTTTGGAAATGTAGAATGTGCATTGTGTGGTCGTGCTGGTGTAATATCGATGGCGACAAATGGGATTTTTGTAGTTAAAGATTTTAGTGTGATACGATTCATATTATTGCATCTGATAGATGACTTTAATGATGAAAAAACAATGCCAGCCGAGATACCAACTCTCAAGTTTTTAAAATTCAAATTCAGATTCAAATCCCCAGATCGCATCATGATAAGCAAGTACTAGGTTAGAATTAAAAGTAGAAAGTGTTTATTGTGCAATATGCCAAAGGAAGATCCCAATCCCAGATAACCTGAGGTGACATTTGTGAGTCCTCCAAAGCCAGCACCAAGTCAGGTCTTCACCTCGCACCCATCTGGATGTAAGGACCACCACCCTCACCCATCTCTGCCATGCTGTTGCCAGAATTCTTCCGTTTTTTTATTAAATGTGGCATATGTTGCCCCTGGTTTGGGAAGGGCGGTATTTTTTAAATAGTGCTCCTTGCACGTTTGTTTTTCCTGCCATAGCAATTCTCACTGGGAATGCAGGCTGCTGTCCCACAACAAAAATATCTATTGCCTAACGGTAAAATGCTCATATCAGATGGTTTTGTGGCTTTGAACCACTGGTGGCATCTGATCTTGCCTACTGTCACACTACAAGTCTGCAGCCCTACACCCAGAGAGAATACCTTAAGGTTACTAACATCGAACCCCTTCTTCTCTTGGCTGCTCACTGCAACAGACTTCAAGAAGAGACCTTAAGAGGAACATACTTTACTTGTCCCAGAGTTTCCCAGATGTAGAGCAATGGTCATACACATTTTTTCTCCCCTCCTTTCTTTTTTCTCTTTGGATTTTTCTTTTATTCAAAATAGAGGAGAAATTGCACCAAGGCCAGTTTATTATTCAAGGCAAGTCTATTATTTATTTATTGCAGCGTTATGTGCCTGCTTGGAGGTGTGTTGCCCCTGACTGAGTTCCCTGCATTATTCCACCTTTGGAAAACAGCAGTGCAGAGAATATCAGTTACTGGAGAAAGCCCAGCCAGTTGCCACACTTTACCCACTCTGACACCACAGATGCTAATGATACCTAGGTAGCACGGAGACTAGAAATAGTCTGCAGCAATCTGATGGTGTTAGCTCTTTAGGACTGAGAGATTGAGAAACACTTACAAGTAGATTTGCCCTCCTAAGCTGGTGAGCATCCTGGGTCTTTGGCCAAAATGTTAACTAGTGGTATAGCAACGCTCACAAGAGCATAATCTTCTCCGCACTGCCCATGGTGTTGCCATGGGTATCGTGCAGATTAGCTTATACAGGATCCAGGAAGGCAGAGAACAAGGGGAGAAAAACAGGATTCAAAGAGAAAAAAGAAACACAAAAGGGTCTGATGATTTCGAGAAAAAAAAAATCTTTTAAAGTCTTTATCTGTAACAGGATTGTTCTGTAATCCGAACTCTGCTAGACTGGGGTTTGGTTATTTTATTTATTAATTTATTTTAAGCATTACACCTCGAATATGCAGTTCCCCCTCTCTATTTCCAAGCAGTTTGGCCATTTTCAAACAATTTCCTTCCCCACAGGGCTCAGACTGGAACTTGGGAATGGGAGGCCCACCTTTCGCATGTCTGAAGGCTTTGGGTCGTGATCGTTAACCAAAATATTTTGAAAGAAAGATAAGGCAGGTTTTTATTTCTGAAGGAAGGAGTTACACATGCATGGGGGACTGGTCCAATTGATAAGATTTGGATCTATATGGCAACAGCGAAATACTCCCATGCAGCAGCCTTTGGCAGCCAGCTAGGCCTTCTGTAGCTGACAATTTAGGAGGCATTTCCTCCTTGCTAGCTAAAGCCAACACATATTCGCTTTCTTCTGAAAGCTCTTGGGCATGTTATTGTTGCTGGTGGTTGGCTACTTGGCCTCCTTTTCAAAGGAGAAGAGTCAGGGGTGAAAGCTGTATAAGCATGTAGTTTTCCACTGGATTCGATCCATTACAAGAAGGCGCTCTTGTCCTTATTGACACCTCAGGCGAACAGCTTGCAGCTTGCTTGGTACTTTCTCATTAAGTAAGCCTGATACCACAACTTGATCCGTCTTAACAGGACTTCTGGGGCAGTCAGAAGAAGAAGACACGCCACGCGAAGCTTTTGTCGACCAGCCTCCAGCGCATGGAGGAGAGCACGAAGTGCCCGCTCCTGGCCCGTCCACCAGCCCACCGGCACGGAGCTGCTCCCACAGGTGAGCCATGCAGACTGCTCTCTTCTGCTTCTGTCACCAGTGTCTCACAGGGCTGGGAAAGTCCTGTAGTTCCATAACAGAAAATATAAGGGTGGGAACAATTAACTAAAATGCTTTTTAAATGTATGTTTTGATGTTCTGAACTTTCCTGACAACCCCATCCGCATCTGATCGTAAGCGCGATACATTAAGAGCTAGGCAGGAACCAAGACAAACGTGGAAGCCAGGAGGACGTGGGCTGGACACAAAGCAACCTCCAGAAACATGGATAGTTTGCAAGTATTTCATATGCACTAGCACAACCATTTTTGAACTAAAACGTTTGGGCAGATGCCGCCTACTTTGATGAATATGCGGAAGAAAGAATGGGAAGGAACAACGGAACCGCTGTGCTCAGCAGGCACAGGTAGTGAGCAGCACTTTTAAAAATCAAAAATGATCTTTACGTGGGTCTGCAATCTCATCGCTAGCCTGTGATCAAAATCCCTGGGATGATTATTCGAGAGTGCGCTTCTTCCAAAGTTGAATGAAACCTGGAGCTTACCTCCTAGGAGAGAAACAGTGGGCCTGGCCTCTGTTTATTCTAGAAGCACTCATATGTTTTTGTTGCTGATGAGCAGCACAGCACCTTGCAACAGGTGGGAAATTACAATGAAACAGCTATTCTGTAAAGGTTTAAAAAGCATTTTTTCTCTTATTTTTCTTGATTATTATTGATAGAAAAGAAACCATATTCCCAATGATTATATAGATGCATTTATTTTCATTTTCTGTCCTTATTATATGTAGGAACACTTAATAAATCTAGCGTGAGTAAAACATTGAACAACCATATTGGCATCCTAAGTATTTGTGTGCAATTGTGCTGAATACATTTTTGTGTGGGAAAGAATCAAATGTTTTTCTCCTTCTGGAAATCAGTGTATTGCCTAGTTTTATTTCTTCTCTCACATGAAGAGATTGAGGTTTCTCAGTATTAGATAATATCCATTATACCTTCTGCACACCACTGGTGAAATACTTATAAGTAGTCTACGGTTTTTAGGATACAGAGTGCCATCCAAGGCTTTCAGAGAGACCTAAAAGATTTGGATATGGCACCTGGTTTTAAAAATACAGTGTACAGCTATTCCATCTTAACTCTGAGGATGGAGATAGCACTGGTGATATGGGCAAATAAAGGCAGTAAGGTTGTGCTGAAGATGGTATTTACTACAGAGAACTTCATAAGTGCCCTGGTGAAAGGAGTTCCTTTAACAGAGTCCTCAAGCAGCAGCTAATCCCAAGACGCCTCTGATCCGAAGGTATAAACATGCTGTCCTCCATCAGCTTGCCTTTTCCCTCTTGGAGTTTGCTGTGACTCACACTTCCCTGGCAGTGCCACGTCTGCCTTCCCTGGGCTTCTTGGGAGTGAGATGCCAGAGTTCAACTTCACTCCTACTCCCCAGCTTCCCAACTTGACCCGTGCCAGCCCAGGTGGGTCACCAAAAGCTGCTGAGCCTCACGAGCAGCCCTTTGCAATCGCTGGAGCTGCACAAACTGCTTGGATTTCCCAAGGCTCTTGTTTGCCTCCTGCCAAGCTGGTGAGTACAAAGAAAGCTTCCCACCCACGCGGCCAGCTCCTCCGCCTGCTCACGCCTTCCCCCAGGAGAGCCCTGAGGTTTTGCTTGCCTCCTGCAGAGCAGTGGAAGAAGACTTCTCGCGGCTCCCCAGGCTGGCTGCAGCCCCGTGAGGCCTGCCAGTTCTAATTTGAGTTTTAAAGGCACTCCCTGTGACAACATGGACTGGCTGGGAAGGTCACCTGCTATGGCACAGGTGGCCCCAACAAACCTCTTCTCTGTGCTTATAAAACCACAACTGGTTACAGGCACATGACTGCGGCTTGTGTTCTGCCTCCAGATCCATGTAGAAGGGAATTTATTTTCTCTCTGCTGCCACCTCTGCATCAGGCTTCTTCATGTACAGAAATCTGTGTAGAGTGGAAGGTCCAGAGTGATAGGAGCCTACAAAAAGAGGGACCTTCTCAGTTCTGCAGTCATTGCAGTGGTTCATCTTTCTGGCCAAGATACTCCAGCATTGCTAGAGATTTGGCTGCTTGATCTGAGCCATCAGGAGACAACATGGTTTATAATGGACGGATGGTTAAGCAGCACTTTACGAAATTTCTTTAAATTGATTCAACATAGGAACCCAAAATGAAATCGTATTTGCTTTTGTTGCCTTTGTGAACTCACCTGAAAAATGGCATCAATAATGCCTTTCTAAAATAAAGTGAAGTTTGTGAAACCACAGCTGTAGAGTGCCTTGCAGCTTAGTGTCTTAGGAAGTGCACAGCAACATTATTATTCTAACTGATTTCTCACATCACAAATTCATATCTGACATTTCCACTGTCCACTTCTTCTCAGCCTCCAACCACTACCTGCAGTTTCCAAATCAATAACCAGGACACATTCCCCCTCCTGTAAAGGCCCTTCATTCTTCGTTAGCTTGGTCATTTTTTTGTATCGTTATTGAGTTTCTCCATTTCTCATGCTGTTTAACGCTAGTCTTCAATGTTTATGTATTCTGCTCACCAGTGAGATAAATGTACATCCTGAATCATTTCCTACTTATTTCTCAATTCTTTCCCCTCAAGAAAGAAAAAAAATGAAGAAGAAAATTCCATTTTTGTAATAGATTTACTACTGTTCTTCTCTGTTCCCTAATCCCATGCACCACACAGCCTCCTGTCTTGGCCAAGTCACTTCAGCCCTGCTCTGGATGTTTTACTATGGGCATTCTTGTTGATTTACCTCCTCAGCATCACTGATATCCATGAGACATTGTCTTGAAGGACTTGATTTGTAGTCTGGAGAGCAAAGTTAGTCTATCACTTTTGTTTGCTTAATTCCCCTGCACATTAGTGTCCCATGATGTCCTAAAACAAATGCCCCTTCTGGGTGTGTGACAAGATTCAGAGTGGAACGTTGCTCCAAGTTTAGGGAGAGGAAACATATTGCTGCTCTCATGCTGAACCTTCCAGTGTTCGCCAAAGCCAGTGGTTCATTTCTGTTGTCATCCTTCACTAGTCCCCGCTGGGTCACAGACCTGGAGCTGAAGCAACATCGAAGCTGGATCTAACTTAACAGCTGAATCTGCTTCGAGAAGAGGATTGGGCCGGTTGACCTCCAGAGCTCTCCTCCAACCTTAAAGTCCCTCTGTTATTTGCAAGTCAAGCATCAGTGTTTAGTCATTGATCCTGCAATGAAACCTCCACAACCTCATCTTTTCACATAATTCAGAAGTCTCACAAAGCCAATAGCACTGCTCACATACACTTGGCGTGCATTAGCTCAAGTGTACATGACTGGAGTCCCAAGCCCTGCTGTCTTCTGGGTAGAAGCAGTCCCCCAAAGAAGTGGTAAGACACCACAGCAAGACTTTGGGTGTTGAGCAAGAACAGGGCTCGATGGCTGCTCTTTCTTCTTTCCCTGAGTCTTTTACTCATCTGCATTGGCTTTTTGTCATTATAACACCAAGACGCATCCAAAACCATGAAATCAATTGACACACATGACTGTGTTTCTAACACTACCGCCCCTGTCCGACCCAGATACTGCCCCAAGTCTGTATCTCACCCAGGTTTCTGGAAGCTCATCTCCAGCACATACCTCAACTTCTTCCCTTCCTGTATTTCAGCTTGGACAGCAGCTTTGTTTTGGGACAGCTGAGACGTTATCTCTTGAACTACACCTATGCAAAGGCCCTGGGCAGTCTGTGGAAGCTAGCAGAAGACCTTCTATTCAACCTACTTAATAAACCTTGCTACTGACACCCTTCAGGGAGCATATGTGTAACAGAAGCCCAGTTTTCAGGCTGCTTGATTAACAAATCACTTCTATTAACTCTTAACATCATCATCTCCCTCCCGGCTCTGCCTAACAAGGAAAGCTGTAGCCTGGGCAGAAGCGGGAACAGAAAAGACCAGAACCAAACTGATTGCTAATAAAATAGTCTCAAGGGTTTATTTTGAGAACTTATTCTAGGCCAAGCCTAGCTGCTCATTTTGCCTTAACAGTCAGAAAGCAGAGAACTTAGTTTGAGACTCAAATAGGTTTTACAGATGACAGAGAAAATTGGAGTAACTCCATGACATGTTATGGAAGCAGCAGCAGCGTTGCTGTCGGTGGAGAGCTGTAATCAACTTTCTGAACAGTGCACACACACACACACAGAGTTATGGGCAAAAAAGATTGCTGGACAATGCTGCAGGTAGAGGCACTGTATTTGCTGTGTGTTTTTTTTCACTTTATCACAAACAGGCCAGCTAAATACCAGCCAACAATGCACAGTCCAGTGAATAATTTTACAAGTCACAGGTCTCGTCACTGGCTTACGTGTTTGCCATTGACCATTGCCACTCTGTCCTTCCCAATGGCAGATATTTTACAGTCTAGCAATTCTTGTTCTTTCTCCTTATTATTATTTTTTTCTATTTATGGAAGTGTTTGGACCAGCATAAGTCTTTAGATGCCTGTAAATAATGAAAATATTTTTAAAAGATGTGAACAGTGTTGTTCAGAGTACCCAGGTAGCTTACTGATCCTCTCCACGACATGTTAGAGGAATTGATTGACCCCCTGGGGGCCAGCTTATTTTGGACAAGTCACCTAGTGACCGCCTGCAACTGTGCCAGAGTCCAGCACCTAAGAGTCAACACAAAACTGGGGCTGTCCCTGCTCCTCTGCCATTGTTACCGGTAACCGTGGCGTGATTTTCTTCCCTGTCTGTGTTTCATTCTTTTCCTTTACCGTAATGCATGCTGGGTTTAAATATCTTGTGTTTATTTGTGGTGGCAGGATGTGTATGAAGCTGTTTCATCTTGTTATCCGTCTACTCCCTCCCCACCCCCACAGAACTACTCCGATTTCAATTAGGTTCTGATTTTAATACAGGCGATTAGGATAGAAGGCAGAAGTGTGTCTCATCACAGTGACTTTTGTCACAAAACTTTTGCCTTGCTTTTTCTGTACTGAAAAATAGACGTATTTCTACTCCTCCACCAGCTTCCTACTCTAAGCTCAGAAGCATGCTTGCACGTTTTGAACCTATAGCACCACCCAGCACGGCCTGCCATGGGTCCCTGCATAATCCTACAAGCTGCTGTTTCCATCCTAGCAATTTTCGGTTCCAAAGTAAATCTATTAGAGGCGAGCTGTGGGGAAGCGGCGATGGGGTGTAGGAAATTCGTCAGAGAGGTGGGATCCAGCAGCACAGCAGTGCTAATCCTGCCCCATGTCTGCAGCCTCCCCTCATTTTTGCCTTTGCTCAGCCCCGGTGAAGGCAACAGGAGTTTCACGTGCATCAAGAATGTGACGGCAGGCAAACAGACGTGGTGCACTGGGCAAATTAATTAGTTAGTGTGCATACGGCACCTTGAAATTTAAAAATTAACTCTTATTAGCCAGTACGTACTCAAGACACATCGAGGTGTGCTGTATGGCCTCTTGATTCCAGACAAAGGTCCTCTTGATTAAATTAGATTGCTAACGTGTTGCCACATTAGCTCACTTGAAGAAAGAAAAGTTTGAAAAAGCAATTTGGCTTCGTCACATGAGCAGCGCGTAGACTTAATGGAAATTTTTCCAGCATTCACAAAACAAAGAAAAATCAATAACATGTCTGCCAACTGTTCCACTGAAAACATTCTATAATCTATAGCGCCGAGAATCCCAAGCCAAGATAAACCACCATCGCTGTCAGAAAATACTGACAATTATTTTACATTGATTCAATTTGGCCCAGCCCGGACTGACCTTGTTTATTCATCTCAGTCTCTTAATTCATATTAACTTGGCATCCGAACGGGACATGTGGCATGTGGGCTGAAGACCCATTTCTGTATCTTAGACTCAGATAAACATAGCGCATTGAGTACTTCCAGTGCCTTGAGCTCTTAGGTAGATTTATATGCATTAGACAGAACTGGTTAAGTTCCTTTTATCCCCGCTGGGCTTTTCACGTCTGTTGACTGTAAAACTAGAAGCTCGGGAGAAGTAACATCTTCTTCTAAGCCTTCGGATAGACATGAAATCCTCCCAGTACTGGTCAATTTTAAAGACACATCCAAAGAGGATGGACGGCTTTAAGCTCTTTTAGAACACAAAAATAGAAGGGTTATGACAATTTGGCAGCCAAAAAAGCAATTTACGGGTCTCGGCAGAATCCGAGGCTGTGTGTTAGAAAGCTGATCAAGATACTACAGAGGAGATAATGGGGTTGAACAGCAGAAGAATCCCTCCGTTTTTGCAGCTGGCATAATCTGGTCTCCAACGAAGTTTCTTAGTTTCTTTTGCAGAACCAATAAAGCTTAGCGTGATGGCAGAGGTGCATTACTGCAGCTTAAACACGGCTCGGGAAAGCTGATGAAGAGCGTCGCTTTCAGTGGCTTGATAGATGTCCAGCTGCTTGCATAGCTATTGCCCAATGGGTAGGGGGAAGACAAAGAGGTGGAGAAATTCTGAGCTTTTTCTTTAATTATTTACATTCTTGTCAGTAGTAAAGGGCTTTTTGTGCTGGGAACATATTGTTTGTGCTTCCAAAGCCCAGTGAGATTTCGCATGGTGGCAGGTGACAAATCGGGTGCCACACAGAAGCACTCACATTTTCCTTCTCACAACTTCACTGCTGTTGTATCTCAAAGCCACCTTTGAGGACTTGCAGCCTTGAAAAACAAACAACACACGGTGCAATTGCACCCCTATGTATGGTAGCGTGATAGAGTAAACATGACTCTGTCCACAGAGGGGGAAATTCCACCCAAACGAGGGCCAAGGGCTCTCCAGTTGGTCTGGCTTGAGAGGTTCACTTTGTTTTCTCTGCTGGGCTGGTCCTTGCTGAAGGAAAAGCTCCCCTGGACTTAGCAGGGCATTTCTGGACAGCGGGACGAGCAGCGAGCAGGCAAGGCAAGACGGCTTCCAGATTTCCAGTTCCACTGCTTTGGGAATGGATTGCCTTTCCGCGTGCTTACCCAAGCAGAGATTAATGATGCATGAAGAAAATGAAACTAGAAACATAAATAAATAAATAAATAAATATGTAAATAAGTCCATCCTCATTTTGTATGGCACAGAGCTGGTGTGTTCCTCCCTGCAGCTCCTTCGCAATGTGGATTTCAGTGCATTTTGGCTGATGGGACAGTCCTGGAGTGACTGCGAGGCCAAGCAAGTGCTGCTGATGATGCTCGATCAGCAGACCTACTAGCACCTGATAAAAAAAAAAAAAAAAAAGAACTGCAATTTGTCACCAGGCAATTGTGCAGGCTGCTGTGTGCTTGATAAGATATGAAACAAACAAAACCACTTTGCTCGGCTATGCAGCTTCTCCCCAGCTCTTCATCCCTTGTTCCCTCCCCTCCTATCACTTCTGTTTTGTTTTTAAAGACCTGCTGGCAGCAGACAAGCAGAGGACAGGGACGGGAGGTCTGGAGCCGGTGACCATGCCACCTCCCTGGTGGAGAAGCCCTTTCCTGGGAGCCAGGAAGGTAAGCAAACAAGTTGCTTTTGAATATACACAATAGGACGGAGCTAGGAAAGTAATGGGGATTGGTATCTTGACAAAGAACTTGAATTTGGGAAGAGAAATAAGCCTCGAGCTCGCTTTGCGTGTACTTAGCAGGGAGAGGAACGAGGCCACGGCTCCTGTAGCAGCCATCAGGTCCCAGCTGGAGCTCCTCGTCCCAGCTCTTGGGACATAAAATAAATCACCTGATCTCGTGAAACTCCTTACCTTGCAGTGCAGTTCATGATTCAGTGCGGACGCAAGATGTGAGAAGTGTTCATTAGTTTGGGTTGATGTTGTTTGGCGTGTGGTGGCCAGGTCCTCCAGCAGCAGAGCTTTGGCTATGGCAGGGTTTGTGCAGCAGCATCTCCCACTGCTTCTGCACGGGGTTCTGGAGCAAACAGACGTGGCTGTCTTGCTTCAGCAGTGTTTGATACCTCTGTGGAGACAGCAGATTCAACATAGCACAGCAGGGCAAGAGAGGAGTGCTCCAGCAGGAGAAAGTCACAGCTAAAGAGTCACCCTGCAACACCAGCCAGGCAGGAGGACCTAAGGGTCTTTGCACAAGGGGGTTTTTGTCTTCTGCCTTGCCCTGGTGTCCCATCACTTGTACAATCAGATGTGTAGGAAGTGAGCAAGGCCCTTACCCTTCCTTCAGGCTCTGTCCCCTGAGCCAAAAGCCTTGCCCGGGGACCACAGGACACGGCAGGCAGCGCCAGCGAGGGGCAGAGGCGCGGTGCCTGCAGCAGGACTTCTCTCTGACGTGGGCAGCTGTTAGCTCAGCTCAAGCCATAACACGAAGACGCCTCATCCCCAAGCACCTCCAGCAGCAAACCTGACAGCACCCAGGCTGCAAAACCCTCTCGAGACACCAGAGGAGTGCCCGGGCAGGCAGCCCGCACCCAGCCCCACCACCCTATGGCTACCTCGGGCTTGCCCCCAGCACGAGAGGTGAGCTGCGTCCAAGGTTGCGTTGCAGTGCGAGCATCCCACTCGTGCAGCAGGACCCACCAAGTGAGGAGGACGTGGGGACATGCACCCACCGCTGGCTTCACGTCTCCACGCTGCCCTAGCCGCAAAAAATCACTGTTGCTTTAACCCGGCGTAGTGTTTGAGGGAATATATGTGTCCTACATGTATAAACTTGCAGAAGCCATGTATTAAATATTTTAATTCAGCCATTGAATAACAGGATATAAAATAGCTGTGTCCTATCAAAAACATGAAAGAGTTACCTAATACCTTGCCCTTGTTTGTTTGGGTTTTTCAGCAAGTTCAATGGAATGTAAATAACACAGTGATCTTCTGTGTTGTGTTTTTTTTAAGGAAATTTGAGAGCAGTTCCTACAGAGCAGGTAAAGCATTTCTCATTTATTTTTTTTATTTCTGCTTATTATTATTTACTCTATTTTGCAGCTTCCTGAAACTTCCAGAGCCTGCCCCTGCAAGCTGTCTGCCTGCAGGGCTCTCACTAAAATTGGTAGAAATGCTGCCTATACCGTGCTGCTAGGACGGGGCTTCGTCCGCGGCGCTGAGCTGATCACAGCGCGTAGAAGTCAAAAATCATTATTAGCCAGTGGCTGCTGGATGGGACGTAAGAAAGGACTCCTTGTCCTCGCTCCACATTCATCTTACTCGAGCTAGCTGGTGCTCATATTGGCGCTTTCAACAGCGAGCCCATGGTAGAGAGGCATGAAATCCTACCTTGGGGTTTCACGATCACTTTAAGCTGATTTAACTGCTAGGTGCTGCCAAAATAAAGGTGGCCCAGCCCTTTCTCCCCCCCGTCAGCCTCCAGCCTTACATTCTCCTCCTCTCCTGCGCTGCTGTGGGTGCTTGTGCACCACAAGAAGCCCACCAGAGCAGAGGGGAGAGCACCCCATGCAGGTAGGGAGACAGTGCCCCCATCCCCAGACCCTGCACACCACACCATCTCCCCAGGGACCTGCCCTGGGCCAGTGCCCCGGGGGGGCTGGTGTTGGTGCTTACAGAGCACATACGTGGGGCTGGTGAGTCAGCAGCGTGCAGCACTGACGCACTCCTCCAGTCCTCATTTACAGGGGAAAAAAATAAATAAAACACGGGCTGTGTCACGGCAGGACAGATAAGGGTAGAAGGCTGCCTATATTGTAGCCTCCTCTGTTGAAACTTTTATTTTCGAGGCCAAAGTATTCAATGTTTGGCCACGGTACAAACAGATCGTTTAAAAGAAAAAAAGAGAGAGAGAGAAAGAAAGAAAGGAAACTCTTCAACCTCCCAGCGGAGCAGGATGGCACTTCTTTCTTTCTTTCGTTACGAAGCCGTGCCAAGTGAAATCGTGCTAAGAGCTGTTCTACCAGTCCCAAAGCGCTGGAGCACAGCACGCGCCGGCCCCACCTCTGCAGCCTCCCGCGGGCCCCAGCGCACGTGGGCTGGGTGGAGGATGGGGACAGGCTGCGGGTGGATGACGGCGGTGCGGTGGTGGCAGGGAGGTCCCCATGCTTGGAGGAGGTCTCCGGCTGACCTTTGGTGGCTCGGTGGCCCTGGGGACATGGCGAGGAGTGAAATGGAGCTGCAGGGATGGTGAGGAGGTTGGTGGCTGGCAGCCCAGCTGGCCAGCAGCTCGCTGCTCCTGCCCTGAGCTGGATGTAAGACAGGAGCAGCTGAATTAATTAATGAACTTAAAACCTCGTTTGAAAGCCCTGGGTTGCCACCATATGAAAGCCACGAGCACAAATGCGTAGGCTGTGTAATGTGAGCGATAGTAAGAAAAAGCACTTAGCCGTCATGTAATTAAGGACTTAAAGCATGCTTCAGGTCCAAAAAATTAACACAAGTTAATTTCTGAATTCTAGTGGGACACCAGTCCGGGTGGCCCAACCTCACCATTCGTTGCAGAGCCACTTGCTGGTGAGTTGGGTCTCCACCCCTCTGGTCTGCTGGCTTTGGCAGGGCCGAGGGACGGGAGGCAGCAGCTGAGATCAGCATCTGGAAACGATGGAAACGACGTGCTGAGGATGAGGGAGTCCTTTGTGAGCTCCAGTGGTTTGGAGTAGAAGAGCCATCCACGCAGCATTAACTTCGTGCATCTGGGGTCACGTTACAGCACTCGTCTGTCCTGACTTGTACCGGAGTATGGAAATCTGTGTCCAGCAGCAGCTGGGGACCAGCACAGAAACCAGCACCCAGCTCCTTCCTAGCCAGCTAACTGGGCTGGCCGCTGCCTTTAGTGCGACCCATCCCAAATTCACCCCAAACTCAAGCTCATCGTCAGCTCTGGACCCAGGCCCTGCAGCACTGGCTGGACCTGGCTCTCAATGGCGAGTCCCCATGCTACCATTTCACATTGCCCCCCCCCCACCAGGGCAGTGCCAGGGCAACCATCCCTGAAGCCCCCAGGTCCCCGAGGTCCCTGAGGCTTTCACCCTGCTGCTCCCCGTCCTGGCGTCCCTCCACCGCCACTTCCCACACGTTGCTTCAGAGGAAGCCCTCACAATACCGGGCTCGGTGCCACGCATGGGGAGCACACCCAAAGCCCAGCCCTTCTTGCACAGGCAGCGCTGCAGGAGGAGCGCTGCAGCTGCGACCCGGGGGGGGGGTTTTGTGTCCCCCGTTGCGGTTCCTTGGCAAGACGCTGAAGTGACCTGGTGCAGATGGAGGCTTTGGTGAAGGTGTGGACAACGCGGACCCAAGCTCTCACGGGCATGTGGCAGTGCACGGCCTCGCTCGCTGCTGCTCAGCTATGAGGAAGCCTTTCCTCCCTGAAACTGCAAAGAGCGGGCGACAAAACCTCCCCAGCGCCTGCCCGCGCAGCCGGCTGTCACGCGGCCAAGCAGCGCCCGAGCAGTCGGACGAGGTTTGGTGTCTAGAGGCAACCCACGGCCCTGCGGGAGGCTGCAAAGAGGCAGGACCCTCTTTGAGCTGAGGCACCCGCGTCCCCTCGGTGCATGGGTGCAGCAGGAGGACTCGGCGCTCGTGTCCAGCCCTGTTTTCCAGGAACGGCTGGAGATGGGACAGGGGAGGCCTCGCGGGCCACGCTGCTCAAGGCCCAGCCTGCGCCTGGCAGGGGGCTGGGCCTGGTGATCCCCAGAGGTCCCTCCCGGCCTGCGTCACGCTGTGAGCTGATCGTCTTGAGCAAACTATCTAGGTCAGGTCAGAGAGGCTCTGTGCGGCAGCACCCAGCCATAAATGAGACAAGGCCGCCAAGCACCCTGTCACCGGCCTGAGCACCTGCTGGGCCCTTTGGAAAACGGGATCCACGACTCTCTGCTGCTTCCGGACTGGACACGGCTCCTGCTTGGTTGCAGGAATTTGAGGTCCTGAAGTCAACGGGGCCTGGTGGCAGTTATTTAGCTGAGTGATACTATGGCAAAACGACCAGCCAGAAAGGTTTTATGTGGTGCCACCCAAGGGAAACGAGGAGGCATGCCCAGTGAAAAGGAGCAGGATCTGACAGGATACGTGTCCTTCCACAGAGCCACATCTATGAGCTGGGACCGGGCAGCCTCAGCCTGGAAAAACAGGAGGGAGCTTTACAACAAGGAGCCCCTGGGACCTTACTTGTGCCCCCCTCTCCCCCTCTCCTCCCTTCCCACCTTCACCATGTCCTTGAGACTCATCTCCAGCAGAAAAAGCGGTGCCTGCTGGGAGCGGGCCCAGGGACGAGGTTTCTCCCTGCTTCCTGCTCCAGGAGGATGAAGGGCTCCTTGTCTCCACCCCAGAACCGGGGAGATCAAGCAGAGCAAACCACCGCCTCCATCCTCCCACCCCTGCGGGCCCGAGGTGGCTTTAGTGGCTTCTCGATTACAGGGTGCATCCTCCTGCCCCGCTCCTCCCTTCGCCCGCTGGACCAGGCCCGCATCATTGCCATGCAAAGCCCCACGAGCCGAACTCTGCAGGGCACAAGCGGACGCTCTCCTGTCAGGATGTTCGTGTTTTACTTCCCTGGGTGACGAGCTGCTCCTTACTGCAGGCAGCTCCTTGCACTGGCTTCCCCTGTTCCTGGACAGCTCTCTGCCCACACCATGGAGATACGCTCTTGTCAGACTATTACAGCTTTTTATTGCCGGGGTGCTGCTTCAGGAGATGTGCAGATGTCAGGAGAGAGCTCCCGTCAGTATCGCGCCTCATCCTTTGATTCACGTCTGCGGGCTCAATGCCACATCACAGGCTTCCCACACGACACCGCCAGGTCTGCCTTGTTGCCACCAGATAGGTTTGCAAATGGGTTTGCGAAGAGCACTCATGCAAAAATGGCACAGCCAGGCAGGTTTGCAGAGCCCAGAGTGTGTGGGATGAGGGTTTTTGGTAAGCTCCCCCCAGAGAGGGGCAGAAATCACCCAAACAAAACCCCATGTCTGACGATCTCCGTCTGAGGTGCTCAGGACGCCGAGACTCCAAGAACAAGGCCCCACCAAGTGGCCTTGGACTCGAGGTGGCCACACAGGCCTTTGTTCTCCAGCCCACCTTCCCCTGCCCCTGGCCTGCAGAGCTTCAGGCACCAAAAGGCAGTCACGTCCCCTCCTGAGCCCGCCCCGTCCCAGCAGTGGGACACCAGCAAAACCCCTCTGCTGACTGGGCACTGACCCAGCTCTGGGTGCTGGGATGAGCTGGTGAAGGGGTCTAGGGCACAAGGCATGTCATGGCCACCTCCACGCAGGGACAACACCGAGCTGGGGATGAAACTCAGCATGTCCAGCCATTGTGTCTTCGCCCCCACGTCCCAGCAGGAGCGCTCCTTTCGGAGGGGACCATGCTGTGAGGTGGGGCTGCTGCTCTGGTCACCGTTCCTTCACCATCAGCAGGAATGAGAGGAAGGGTTTTGGGGGTTTTTTTGCTTCCACCCCCCACCCCGGGGCCATGCCACCCCCTCTGCCCTTCAGCCAGCTCTGATGCTCGGGGACGGGACAAGCACGCGTTCCCCTTTGTGCCCAGCTCCACGCCCAGCGTTCTCTGCATCGCGAGGAGCCAGCTCGCTGTGAGTCAAAGGAAAGCAATGACTCACGGGGCCGCAGCTCTTCCCAAGGCAAAGTATTTCACGCACTTTGCAGGCACACTAACCCGCGTTATGAAATAACCTCTATCCATGGCACACATTGCCGTGTCCCGTACAAAAACACAGGGCTCGGTTTGCTGTCGCGCACCGGTCGCCAACAGGGACGCCAAGGTGCGTGTGTAGTTGTGCTCTCAGCGCTGTTCCCCTCATACCAGGAATGCAAAAACACCTTCCCCGCGTAAAACTCCGAAAACCTGGCTGGCTCCCCACTGGCGTCAGCCCAGGTTTGTGGTGCTGGAGGTATGTTTTAATTAAAAGGTTAACAAAAATATAAAGTTTCGCTTTTGCCATTGCTGGAGAAGGGAGCTCATGGGCAGGCTTGGACCCAGCTCCCAGAACGAAATGGGGAGAAGGTAAAAATGGGGTGATGGAGGGGAGCAGTGCCCCGCACCACAAGGCAACCCCCCACACTGCAGGGCATTCCTCTAGGCACCAGACTGGGGCTGTTCTTGGGAACCGTCCCTTTTCCCTGGCTTGGGGTGGCATTTGGGTCACCACTGCGAGATCTCCATCTCCAGTTGCTTCTCCCCGTGCCCGTCTCACCCCGTTTGTCCTCTCCCCGCAGGGATCAGGAGGCAGCAGCTCACTGCACCTCGTGCACCTGGGGCTGGTGTGACCATGCGTGGACCACCTCGGCTGTCGAAGCATGGCAGGGGGAACCTCACTGGTGAAGCTCACGGAAAGCCCTTCGGAGAACTAACAGCTAGCCCGGACCAGGAGGTGAAGCCCCGGTGAAGAAGGAGACCTCCCAATGAGCCCTGACTTTGTGTCAGCATGTCCTTGCCCGGACTGCCCCACACATCTTCGTAGAGGACTCCGTGGTGGCAACTCCCCCAGGTCCTTCACAGACATTAAAAATAAGAGTAACTGTGGCTCCCTGCTTATGGTGTGACACCGAAAGGTTTGGGCTGGTTTCATTGAGCAAATCATAAAACTTCTCGGGAGAAATTCTGACGGTCTGGCCACATTATATGTTTTAGCAATCTTCACTCGGAAGCAGATTTGAATTTCCACTTCAGGCTCTGAAAAACCGCTCCATTGAGATACCAGCAGATAACATCTCCACTCAGGATGCCTCTGTGAAAGAGCAGCCTTTCACAGTCGGCAGCATTTTTCTAAGAATGCTCTCAATTTTCATATCTAGATGTATCATCTCAGCTGAATAACCATTATTTTGCCTTTAAAAAAAAGGAAAAAAAAAAAAAAAAAAAAAAAAAAAGACACGGAGCCTCTTAAGCGTCATCCCGTCGGAGTCCAGATCCTAATCTGCCTCCCCTAGCCGCGACCTGCCGCATCCCTGCGGGGTTTTTGGGGTGGTTAAATGCGAGGTGGGCACGGCCGCAGGGCTTCATCCCACCCCAGGTCCCGTGCCTTGTGCCCGGTTGGTACAGCCCGGCACCGGCCGTCCTCTCGAAATTGGGTTTTGGCCTGAAAAAAAAAAAAAATAGAAAAAAAATGTACATTTTTGTGCCCGGTGCTGTGCGGGCGCCGAGGTGCAGCCGCCCGGCTGAACCGCAGCCACGCTCCTGTCAGCACAAGTGGCGGTCTGCGCGAGGGATTAATCTGACACCAGACAGCGATGCTTAATCCTCCGGTATATCATAATCTATTTACTTTGCATGCTAAGAGGATTTCAGCTTAAAAATATACAGGAAGTGATACTAGAAATGTACATAGGATCCAGAATGCCGTTTCCTAAAATCTCGCTTTTTTGCCCTAAAAAAGCATTCCGTGCCTTCCTTGGGGAAGCCCTGGCTGCCTGCAGTGGCAGGGCCCGGGGCTGGGCAGCACCAGGACGGGGCAGAGCGGTGGTGCCGCGCGTCCCCGGCCGGAGAGAGCTGCACCGGAGCTGCTGCCTGGGAAATCCAGCCCGGGGTTGGGACCAATGTGGGATTTCTACCACGCGCTCACTGCTACCCGAATTAGCAGCCACTGGATAACGCGGAGGTCAGAGCGGGGGACAGGGGGGATGCCTGT
Source organism: Anser cygnoides (assembly GCF_040182565.1). Classification (NCBI taxonomy): domain Eukaryota; kingdom Metazoa; phylum Chordata; class Aves; order Anseriformes; family Anatidae; genus Anser; species Anser cygnoides. The sequence goes on from NC_089875.1 coordinate 12,732,380, forward strand.
AGGTGCTGTGAGCCCCGCAGCACGTGCTGGTGCCTGGCCGAGGCATCGCCGGCGTGGTTTTGGGGCAGGAGCTGGGATGTGGGATGCGGGCAGGTTCAGAGCAATAAGGCTACCAAGGCTACGAAATACCGGGCTCTGGGCTGACGCGTAGCTTCAGCTTGCACCACGAGGGATGGAACAACTTTTTGGTGCGTAAAAGAGGGTTTTAGGGTTTGGGAAGCACAGTGCAGGGGCACCAGGCACCAAGCACCACCAGCAGAAGAGCTCCTCATCGGCATGTAGGTGTTATTTTGGACACACCAGGTGGCACAGGACACTGGGTGCCCATGTCGCCCGTGGGTAACACCTCCACCTGCGTGCCCTGGGGAGGATGGACCCAAAAATGCCCAAACCCTCCCCAAAACATCCGTCCGTAGCATGTCAGCGCCTTGGTACCTTCCCCCCACACACCCTCCCCCCAGGGATGGGGGCACATTGGGGTCCCGGCTGCCCCAGGCACTAATACACGACCACGGGGAGCAGGACAGAGATTTGGGGGTGTTTCAAAATCTCCCCCCCCCCCAAAAAAAACCAAGCCAACGTGGAAATGCCCCAAGCACCTTGACAAAGGGGGAAGGAGCAGCAGCAGCAGCGGTCCCCCCGCCCCGGCCCCCAGCAGCCCCCAGCAGCTGCGGGGAGAGGATGGGAAAGAAATGGGGGCGAGGGAGGGCGGGGGGGGGGGCAGGTGAGCAATGACCCCCCCCCCCGAGTCCCGACCAAACGCAGCCGGTGGCGGACACGGAGGGAAACGCCGGGAGCCGGGGCTGAAGTCGCGGTGCCGAGCACCTCTGGCGCACCTGCCGCTCCGCCTGTCCGCGCGTCCGGGGGGACCCCCGTGCCCCCCCCCCAACAAGGCTGCCCCCGGGCCCCAGCGTGCCAGGTTTGGGCATTTCGGGCAGCGCTCACCCAACCCCAACCCCATCCCCGTCCCCATCCTGCAGAGGCGAGCGTGGAGCAGCCTGGCTGGGGGGCAATGAGTGGGGAAACCAATTAACGGCGGTAATTAAAGGAGCCCGGAGCCCACACAACTGCAGGGGGGCGGGGGGAGCCCCCTCACACCCCGTCCTTGCACCTCAGTCCTGCCAGGACCCTCCTGGGGGAAGAGGAGGCACAGGGAGGAAGGACGGGGCAGCACCAGCTGCCTCGCGCTGGGCTTTGTCTGGGGACGCGGGGTGGTCCCCAAAACCAGACAGGGAGGTGGGGGGGGGGGGTGACGGTCTCAGGACCCCCCCGCCCTCACCCCTCTGCCCCATGCCCATGGGGCAAAGCTGCCAGGAGGGCAAACAAAAATCCCCCCTCCCCCCGCCACTCACCCCGACGCAGAGCTGCTGCCCCCAGCACCCCGAACACCAAACCACAGCAATCAAAACCCAAAGCCGTTTTTTGTTTTCCTCCTGGTTTTCTTTTTATTATTTTTTTAAATTTTTTCAAAAAGTTTTTCTTTTTTTGGTCTGCGGGTCGCGGATCAGCCGAGCAGCCCTTCCCACCCCCTCCTCTTCCTCCTCCTCCCCCGCGGCCCCCCCAGCTGCTGCCCCCCGCTCCAGGATGAGGCTGGACCCCGGCGCCCCGGCCCCGCGGGGACAGACGGATGGACAGACAGAGGATGCGGGACCCCTGCTGCCCCAGGGTGGGGTAGGAGCCAGAATCACCTTTAGGGGGAAAAAAAATAAAAAATAAAATTTAATAATAAAAAAAATAGTTTAAAGTTTCGTTTTTCGTGTTAGGCTCGTGATAAAACGCCAACCCGAGAGCGTCAACTAAAAACGACGACGGTCCCTGCAACGGAGCCGAGTATTTACAGCGAGCCCGGCGCGCCCGGGACCAGGGGCTCCCGCACAGGGGGGCACCAAGGGACCCCTCCTGCCAGGGGGCAGGAGCCAGCCCGGGCCCCGGGGAGACAGCAGGCGTTTAGTTTCTATTTTTTTTTTCCTCCTCTTTTTTTTTTTAATTTTTAATTATTTTTGTTAAAAGTCCTCTTCTTCTTCTGTTCCATTTAAAAAAATAATAATTATAATAAGCCCGCCGGAGGGGCGCGGGAAGCAAATAAATATCAGTCAGGAGAGACGGGGGCCCCTCGGCACCGCTCACCGAGGGGGGGAGGACGAGACGGAGCCGCAGCCCGGCGGGATGCCCGGGGCGGGGGGTCCGAGGCAGGGGGTGACCCCTCACAAGACCTGGAAGCGCCAGGACGCCTGGTCCTTGTAGTCGAGGCAGTCGGGGGAGTTGAAGTTGAGCTTCCAGGAGGCAGCGGCGGCGGGCTCCTTGTAGTCCAGGCAGTCGGAGGAGTTGAAGGGCAGCGCGGTGCCGCCGTAGCCCTGGTGGTGGTGGTGATGGTGGTGGTGGTGGTGGCCCGAGCTCTGGCTCAGCGGGTGGTGGTGGTGGTGGCCCGGCACCGAGGAGGGCCCCATGGGGCTGAGCTGGTGGGGGTGGTGGTGGGAGTGCATGGGGGCCAGGTAGGAGCTGCAATCCACACCCCCGAAATAGGACGAGGAGGGCGGCGCGGGGTAGCCCTGCCCGTACCCCCCGCCTTGGCCGTAGGACACCGGGTAGCTGGCGGAGGCGGCGGGGCCGGCGCGTTGCATGCAGGAGGCGCCGGCCGGCGGCAGGGGCTCGGGCACCGTCACCCCCGCTGGGGCAGCACCGGGAGAGATGGAGGCCGGGCTCCAGATGGACGAGGCCGGGGTGCTGAGGGCACCGCCGGCTGCCGCTGCCGCCGAGGAGGCCGAGCTGGAGGAGGAGGAGGAGGCCGAGGAGCTGGAGGCGGCCGCCGGCGGCGTGAACTGCCCGCTGCTGTCCGAGCCCGAGCTCTCACGGGCCGGGGACGACTTCTTCTTGGTCGGGCGGCTCTTGGCCCCGCCGCCGCTCTGCTGCTGCTGCCGGCACTTGGCGCGGCGGTTCTTGAACCAGACCTTGGGGGGGGAGGGGGGGGGGGGGGGGGAAAGGGGGGCTGTGAGCAATGGGGCGAGGAGGGAACAAGCTGGGGGACCTCTGGGGCCCTCGCTTGTCCCCCGTCCCCTCTTCGCCCTGAGCACACCCATCCCCGCAGCCAACCTCACTCCAAGCACCCGCACCCTGCCATTACACCGCACACCCCTGCACCCCAAAACCACTCTGTCTGCACCCCGACAGGTGCCCGGCCACCCCATGCAACCCCCCAAAAAAACGAGGCTGCCAACAGCGGGCGGCCGGGAACGGGGCGTCCTGCCTGGCGCTTCCCACAGACAAAGTTCACAGGGGCGTACGCCAGAGTTGCGCTCACAAATTTGTAAGCCCGGCTCGCGCCCCTCAGCCAAAAGACCTCCGTCCCCCCAAACCTGGGGAAGGGGAAAGGATCCTGCTCACACATCCCACCCCACCAAGCATCCCTCCCCAAGGAGCAGCACACCGAGCCTGGTGGGGTGCGCCGGAGGGAGCACGCGGGCTGCTAACCCCCAGCAGTAGGCAGGGGGGAAATTAAATTCAAGATTAAAAATATATAAAAATAAGGTAAATAAGGTGAATATTTTTATATTCTATAGCCCCTTCCCCAAGGCAGCACCATGGCAGGACAGCCAAGCAGCCAGGAACCCGCGTGCGACCCGAGGCAGCAGCGCTGAGCGTGGCAGCAAGCTCAGGGCCGGTCGATCCAGGGCACCCCCCGCAGCCCCCCTCTCCCCACGGGTACCTGGACTCGTGACTCGGGCAGGTTGATCTTGAGGGCGACCTCCTCCCGCATGAAGATGTCGGGGTAGCGGGTCTTGGCAAAAAGTGCCTCCAGCACGTCCAGCTGCGAGCGGGTGAAGGTGGTGCGCTCCCGCCGCTGCTTCCGCGGGGTGGCTGGGGGCAAGCACCGCCACGCACCTGGTCACCACCGACCCCCTGCGTGCACCGGACCCCCCCTGTGCACGGCAGGAGCCCCAGCCCTCCCGGGGAAGGGGCCTGGGGATCACCCCCCATCCTGTCCCACCACCACCCCACAAAGCAGCTCCCCAGCCCCGAGAGCGCTGCCCGATGGGGCCGGATCCCATCCCGCTGCGGGCAGGGCGAGCGGCGAAACGCTGGGGAAGGGTCGGGCTCAGCCCCAGCGGGGGGCACGGGGAGATTTCGTTGTGGGGAAATAAAATCATCGTTAGTAGTCGTAGCTCTTTTTTTTTTTTTTTAAAGGATTGTTTAAAATTAAAAATCCCCACGGGAGCAAACGAAATCTTGGGGACGGGGTGGGGGGAACGTGGCTGCCGAAGGTGCCGCCAGCCTGGGGCGCGCGCAGAGGGGGCTCGGGGGGGACTCACCCGGGTACCCCACGGAGGGGTGCAGCAGGTCCATGGCCGGGCCCGTCAGCCCCAGCCCGTTCATGCCGTAGGGGGGCTGTTTGAGGTAAGACATCATGCTAAAAGCCGGGCGGGTTCCCTCCAACGTCCCACGGGAAGAAAAAAATGTAAAAACGGTAATAAAAAAAAGGCAGTAATAATGATTAAAAAAAAAAAAGACGAGGGAAAAAAAATAAAAACAAAAAATAAAAAACCACAAACGAATGCGTGGAGTCGGGGGGGAAATAAAAAATACCAAAAAATAACCAAACGAAAAAGCACAAAAACTCGGGCGAGGGGGAAATAAGCGCTGAGCGCCGCCGAGGCCGGGCGGTGCGGGACGCCGGCTCCGTCCGTGGGTCCCGGCCCGTCCCGTGCGGGTCCCCGCGGGGTGCCCGGGCTGGGGGTCTCCGGGTTGGGTCCCCCCCGGCCGGGAGTCGCCGCTCGCAGGCTGGGGGCTGCGAGGGGGTCCCGGCGGCGCCGGGCGAGGCCGCAGCTCCTGGGGAGAGAGCAGAGAGCGGCGTCAGGGGCCGCGCAGCCCGGCTCGGGGCTCCTCGGGATGGGGAGAGATAAAGCAATTATTTAGCGGGGTAATTGGATTAGGAACCCGAAGGAGGGAGCGGAGGAGGGAAGGATAATTAAGTGAAAAGCGAGCGGCCGGGGACGTTTTAATTGGAAGCGGCCGAGAGTTGGGAAAAGAAGGGAGGGAAAAGGGGAGAGGGGCGCGGGAGCCCGAGCTGGCGGCGGGGAGGGGGGGGCCGGGGGGGCCGGGCCGGGGTCTCCCCGCGGAGCCCCGGGGGGGGGGGGGCGGCAGAGGCCGGGACCCCCCGGGCCGCAGGTGGGGCCGGCGCCGCGCGAAGGCGAGGAGCCGGGACGGGGCTGGGGGGAATTAAAGCGGGGCCGCCCCCCCCGGCACCCCCCGCCCCCCGACGGCTCCGGGGCCGCGGCTGCGGAGGGGCCGTCGGGGGCTGCGCGCAGGGCGGGGAGGAAAGGGGGGGGGGGGGGGGGGGGAGAGAACGGAGGGGGGGGTCACCGCGGGGGGGGGGGGGGGTCGGGGGGGGAGGCGGGCTTGGGGGGGCGATGCCCGGGGCCTCGCAGCCCCCGGCCGGCTCGGGGGGCCGCGGCGCCCCGCGTTACCTGGCGGCCGGGCCGCGCTGTCGGGGCGCCGGAGCCGCGGCCCTGCGGAGGATGGAGCCCCTGCCCGCCGCCCTAGCCTTGTATGTGCGCGCAAAGCGAGTGCGTAACCAGCCCGGCGCCAATCCCCGGCCGCTCCCCGCCTGACTGACAGCAGCCCGGGCAATGGCAGAGCAGGGCGACGGCCCCCCCCCGCCCCCCCCCCAAATCAGCCCCCCCCCCCCAACCTTCCCTGCTCCGCGCTCCCCCGCGCACCCGCACCGCGCCCCGGCCCCTGCCCCCGGGCAGCGCCGGGCTCTGCGCGCCCCTTCCGCACCTTTCCCCCCTTTTCTCACCTTCCTCCCCCCTTCCTCCTCCTCCTCCCGTCCCTCCGAGCCCCCCCGAGCCGCTCGCGGAAAGTTTTCGCCCCCCGGCGCAGCGCCTGGCACCGGGGGAAGGAGGCGCGGGGGGACCCGCGGGGATCCCAAACTTTTGGGTTTCGAAGGCAAAAAGCGAGCCAAGAGCCGCGGCACCGCCGAGCCGCCGCTCCTCCGGGCGGGACGGGGCCGGCGGGGGGCGAAGGGGGGGGATCGGGGGGGGCTTTTTTTGAGGGGTGGGGGGCCCAAACTCAGCCCCGCTCGCCGCGGGGGAGCCGCTGATGCGCAGAGGCGCTGACCGCCGGCCGCGGCCAAGTCGCGCTTCTCCTTCTGCTCCCACCCCCCGCTCTTCTTTTTTTTTTTTAAATTTTCTTCTTTTAATTCTTTTTATTTTTTCCTTTTTTTTTCTTTCCTTTTTATTTTTATTTTTTATTTTTTTTCCTTTTCCCGGGCCGAGCCCCTGGAGGCGGGGGGGGCCCGGGCAGCTTCCCCAGAGCCCCGCTCGCCCCCCGAAGGCACCGGCACCGTCACCTCTCCCCGCAACAAAGGCGCCGCGGCCCATTCACAGAAAGAAAAGGCAGGAGGAGGAGGAGGAGGAGGAGGAAGGCCCGGGGGGGGGGCACTGCCCCCCCTTCCACCCCCCGGCCCCGTTTTGCCCCGCTCCCGCCGGGGCCGTTCCCAGTGCCCGGCCCGGCTGCGCTCCCCTCGCCGCCCCTTCCCCACCCCTCGCCCCGCCGCCGCCCCCGGCCTGGGGGGGGTTCCCCGCGCCCCCCCCCCGCCTCCCCTCGGCCCCCCAATTCCGCCCCGGAGCCCCCCGGAGCCCCCTCCCGCCGCGCCCAGGTGAGCTGGGGAAGGGCAGGGGCCGGGGGGCAGCGCGGGGAGGGAGGGGAGGGAACGGGGGGGGGGGGGGGGTCCGGAGCCCCCCCCCCCCCCCCCCAGCTCTGGGACCGCAGTTTTTGGTGAGGGCCCCGCGGCCCCGGCCCGCTCCGCGCATCCTCCGCGGCTTGGCGCGGGGCAGCCCCGGCTTCTTTCTACTTCTTTTTATTATTTTCATCATTTTATATATATATATATATATATATTTTTTTTACTTTCTTTGGGGGTGGGAGCGGGCTGCACCCTGCGCCGGGGGGCTCCCCCCCCTTCCTCCTTCCCCCCCCCCCTCCCCAAATAAAGGGCCGCAGCGTCCCGGCCGCGCACCGGCCCCAGCGGGACCTTCCCCGCCGGGAGCAGCCCCGAAACTTTTTGGGTTTTATTCCTTTTATTTATTTTATTCCCCCCACAAACCTCGGCGCCCCCCCCCCCCCCTCCCCCCCCCCCCCCGGCCCCGCAGGTAAGGAAGGAGGCGAGCGGCGGTCACGGTAAGAAAGATTCGGCTTTTATTGCAAACTGTGTCACGGCTCGGGGCTGTAATAAATAACCGGGGCGAGCTCCACCGAGGGACGTGGGACACGCGTGGGGGCACACGCGGGGGCAGGGGGGGGCCGGGGTTTTACCGCCCGGGCGCAATAAATAAAAACGAGGCTGGGGGGGGCGGGACAGGACGGGACACAGCGGGACACGGGGGCGATGGCACCGGGGGGGCCCGACCCCGGCGGCTGAGGATGATGATGGTGGTGGCTGTTCCCCCCCTCCCACCCCCCTCTCTAACAACCCTAGGACGACAAAAAGCCGCGTTCAGCGGCCCCCCCCCCCCCCCGGGGATGGGAACCCAAAAAAAAAGGGAGAATTAAAAAAAAAAACACACCCAAAACCCCACAACGGGACGGGGCCCGGTGCAGCCTAGCTCTGGCCTAAGAAAACGTAAAGAAAGAGGAAAAAGTTTACAATTTCGTTTTCCAAACCTTTTTTTTTTTTTCTTTTTTTTTTTTTTGTCCGTCCCCCCTCCCTCCCTCCCTCCCACCCACCCCCTTCCCCCCCCCCAGCCGGCATTTTGAAGCCGTCTGAAAAAGCCGCGCTGCGCCGCGGGCGGGCCGCTCACTGGAGGAGGCATTTCTCTTCCTTCTTGGCCATCTTGCCTTTGTTTTGCTCCAGGGTCCTCTCCAAATGCTCGTCCTCTTCCTCGGCCCTGCGGAGAGAGGCGGCGGGAGGGAGGAGGAGGAGGAGGAGGATGGGGGGGGGGGGAGGAAGGCGCCGCGGGGGTGCCCCCCCGGCCCTGCACTCACTGCTTCTCCTGGGCGTCCAGGTCCCGCACCAGCGCGTCCCGTTTGTTAACGAGAAGAACGAGTTCGTCCAGCAGCAGCTGCTCTCGCCTCTTCTGCGCCTCGGTCTTTTGCCAGTCTGAGGACAGGGACGACAGAAAACAAAACAAAACAAAAATAATAATAATAAAAAAAAAACAGCGGTGAGCAGCCCGCTGCGCAGGGGTCCCCCCACGTCCTCCTCCGGCCCCGTTCTGTGCGCACCTGCTGGGGCAGCGCCGGGCACGGAGCCGGCGGGCAGCCCCCGGCTGCTTCCCCTTTATTTGTATTTTACTTATTTTCTTTTTTTTCTTTTTCCCCAATTCGTTTCGTTTCTTTCCCCCCCCCCTCGGCGCCGGCCGGGGCCTCGTTTCCCCGCTAATTCCCTGGGCGCCCTCGGGGGGAGGCAGCCGCTGCTCGCCGGCCCCTTGGGGACCCCAAAACCGGGCAGCACCGAGGGGACCCCTCGGGGACAGCCCCGGGGCTTCTCCCCCGGCCCGGCCCGGCTCGGCCCGGCTCCGGGGGCTCGGGCCGTGCGCTGTCAGTCACGCCGCAGCCATCCCCGCCTCCCTCATTACGGAGGTAAACAATTGAGAGAGGGAGCAGGAGATGCCGAGGGAGATAGCAGGGCGAGCGAGGAGGGAAAGAGGGCACCGGCTCCGAAATTAAGAGGAAAAACGGGGAAAAAAAAAAGGAACAAGGACCAGCCGCCTCCTCCCGCAGCTTCGCGGCCCGCAGCCCCGCTCGGCCGCCCCCGGGGTACCCGCGGCACCACCCGGCCTCGCCTCTACCACCGAAAAATAACAACAACAACAAAAAAAAAACACCAAAAAACCCCGCGGGGCACGGACACGACTTTTTTTCTTTTTCTTTTTTTAACCCGGCCCGACTTTTGGGTTTAGTTTCCCCCGTTTCCGTCAAGGAGCTGGAGGAGGCGATTTTGAGCGCTTTCGGTTAGCCGAAAAACTCTGCTTTTTGGAGCCACTCCCTTTCTTTCTTTTTTCCTTTCTCCTTTTTTTTTGCCTCCCCTCGGCTCCCCACTTTCCTCGGCAGTTTCAGCTCTCGGGAGAGCAGGCGCCCGGCGAGACATTTTGGTGCTCAGCCCTTCGCTGCCCATTTTCCTGCTATTTTCCCTCCCCAAGAAGAGGCACTTTTTGTTGTCCAGCCCCGTGGGCTCAACACCACCACACTTCACGGGACAAAACTGCTTTTTGTTTCTTTTTTTTTTTCCCCTCACTTTCCGCACTCGTTGGTTACTAGCGGCTGAGATACAGCCCGGCAGCAGGAATATTCACCCGGGGCTTTACTTGGTGTCCTGGAAAAGGAGCCGGACCCCCGTCCTCTCGGCCAGAAAGTCACCTGGCAGTAGGGTAGGAGAGGAGCAAAGTGTTGGAGTAGGAACTCGCAGGCGAGCTCGGTGTGTCCAACAAGGCGGCGTTTTGGGGCAGCATCCCTGCGTGCAAAAATCCCCGAGTCCGACTCCTACCTGTTGTGCCTCCCGAGCCCGGGTCGCCCACGCCGCCGGTCACGCATGGCCACGGCGAGGCACAAACCCCGGCTAACCTGCAGGTTTCCCAGTCGGACTGGTGGAAAAGCCACGCTCTGGACAAAAATGGGATTAGTGCTCCGAGGCGGGCTGCGAGCTAAAAGTGCTGGAAACTGGAGCCCCTGCACCGCACGGTTTGAAATCGCAGAGTTTGTTAAATTCACGTCGAAAGCAGAAATGTTTTCAATTATTCATCTTCGTTGACTTCATATTGTCTTTTTTTAAATTTTTTTCCCCCCACTGCTTAAACTGATAATTACTCGGAGTGAACGGCCGGCCGGTTCCCATAGAAATGCTTTCATAGAAATGGTCGAAAGTTCTCGTAGTGAAACCTTCAGCCCCGCCACTCTAATAAATAAGCCCGGCACTTTGATGAAAATTAACACTAGTTTTGTAAAGAGCACATTGGGGGATTGCAGTCAAGTCTTATCTTTAGTTCCAGTCAACTAGCAATCCTGAAAGAGTTTGCATCATCATCAGAGCAGGCCATTTGATAGGATTCTGCTGCTGAACCTAATCAATCTATGGAATACTGTGGCTGTGCGGTGTAACAAAGCTAAAATAGATTTACAAATGGGGTTTTAGAGGATAAGCTCCTCCACAGGATTACATATTGATTTTAAATATAAAAAGCTTATCATATAAACCATAACTACAAAAATAGTGAACCTATGCATAAATCCTTTTAGAAGAGCACCCACTTCAAACTATAAGCCAAGAATAAATCAAGATGTACAAAATCCTAAAGAAGATCCATTTCTTGGGCAGAAAATGAACACGCTACCCCAAGGTGTGCAAAAATGAACTTATCTTTTCTAAGGAGGCATTAAATCTTGAATTAAAAAAAAAAAAAAAAAAGAGGAGGGGGAAGGAGCCAGAGGAAAGGTGGCTGCAAGCGAGGCACTGCTCAGCCGCCGTGGGCCTGGAAGCGGGGCTTGGAAAGCCGTGCCCGCGGCAGCCTGCCGGCCTCCAGGAAGGCAGGAGGAGCACCTCGCTGCCCACACGTGTCCGGGCAAACCCCGTGCCCTCTGGTTTTTGTGGCCTGGCACCCAGGCACGGCGGGTCCTCCTCGGCTGGAGCTCCCGGCTGAAGCCCCCAGCGCTCCGCGGCCCCATGAAGGCAGCGCTCCGCTCGCCCTCCCTTATCTCTGCGGCTGAGTGGGAGGGAAAAAAAAAAAGAAGAAAAAGAAGAAGTCCGACCCTTTTTTTTTTAAATTTTACCCCCCCTCGGTGGCTGTCCTCAGCCTGCCATGCCTCTGTTTTAGCAGCTGGACGGGAGGACACCGGCTCCACATACCCGCGCCCCACAGCTCCCGGTGCCTCCGGCCAGCGCTGCCCGCACGCTGCCGGGGCCAGCGCCGAGCCTTTATCTGCCTCCTGCCAGGCTGCTGCCTCTCTTTTTCTTCCTTCTTCTGCTTTTTTTTTCCCCCCCTCCCCGTCATCGGCCAGCTAAGTAAACGGGTTGATGGATTTTTAAACAGCACAGTCACGCGTGGAAGAGTTAGAGCAATTTAGCAAAACAGTAATTATTACCTTTCCAAGGCTTTTTTTTTTTAGATATTATTATTATTTTTTAAGTTCCAGTTTGGGTTGGTGCGTTCTGCCTTACAATCCTTTTTTTTAGACAAACAAACCGACCAGTCCCGTCCTGTTATTTTATTTTCTCTCTCTCTCTCTCTTTCTTCCCTGCCCATACATTTTAGGGCTGGACTCGGTGCCGGCAAAAGTGCGATCTGTCCTTTCAACTCTTTCCCGGAGCCCAACTGCTCATTAGCAATCAGCTAAATGGCCTCTGAGCGCAGAGCCTGTGCTGCTGGGGCAGCCAATTCTTCTTCGGGGAAAGCTCATTGTAAATGGCGTGTTTGCACTTGGCGCTTCCAAAAAAGTGCATCTTTGCACTCAAGCATATGTCAGACTCGGAAAGCAATACCACGCTGACACACGCATCTCAGGCAAGGTGTCACCAGCATGTATTTTGACATTTCGCAGTCGTTTTGTTAGGAGAGTTTCTCCTTTAATAGGTTTTTAGGTAAAAGCAGAGAGCTGCTAAAACTTCTAGCAGAATAATAACCTCTTTTAAGGCTTAAAACGCTAAGCACAGACTTTGTTGCACAAATAAAATACAAAACCAAAATTCACCAGCACCTACACGTTTTCTCCCTAAGCCCCTGTTTACCATACCACCAGTAGCAAAAAAAAAAAAAAAAAAGGAAGAAAGAAAAAGAGAAAAGAAGAAAAGAAAAGGAAAGGAGAAAGGAAAGGAAAGGAAAGGAAAGGAAAGGAAAGGAAAGGAAAGGAAAGGAAAGGAAAGGAAAGGAAAGGAAAGGAAAGGAAAGGAAAGGAAAGGAAAGGAAAGGAAAGGAAAGGAAAGGAAAGGAAAAGAAAGGAAAAGAAAGGAAAAGAAAAGAGAAAAGAGAAAAAGAAAAACGGAAAAAAACTAAGACTAACTGGGTTTTGGCATCTCTCTGAACTTGCAAAAAAGAAAGCTTTTTGTTCAAGCCAGTATGCGAATGGCACAGGCTGCTAGACACTCACAGGCTGCTGCTATGACATCCCAAGACAGAAGCACGTGTAAGAGGCAATTAAGCATTTAAATTTAAGATTTAAATCCAGTATCTCTCAACTCCTCTTTGGTTTTAGAGTATTTTACGTTTTAAATATTTCATTAGAATGATTCCCAATTAATCTGGCTTTTCTCTGCTGAAAGCAATGCATGTGTTTATGACCCAAGTTTATCCATGAATACAGTGAGGGTAGTTCTTATGCAAAAATATAACCACAGATGGATAGATAGGAAAAAGCTACCTGAAACCTGCTGCTTTTTTGCTACAAACTTATGCTTCCAGTGAAGTCTCCAAACTAATTAGAATTGATTTATTATGGATCAGGTACCTTATCAGGTGAAGAAAGAAATTACCATGGACAGTCAAAGGGTTAAGAGGTCAATACAGAATAGCAAAATCAATTTGCATTGATTAGACAAAAGGTCCATTTTACAGAGCCCAAAGGATTAACTTTTAAGCAAACATCTTTGAACTATACGACAGCATTTGTGACTGAGAGGTATAAGCAGTACAGCATTATAAAACACTTAAGATATTTAAATAAGAAAATAATGCAAGCAATGGTTTAAGCTATCTGGATGTTTATTTTTTATTATGAATCATCCCTAGGATTATTGTACAATTCACTTGAAAGCCCTATGGAAAGTTTGCAATTGTTTCATTTATCCTGTGTGTCAATCTTCCCATAAGTTTTCATTCAGGTAAGGTGACTAAACTCTGGAGAGTTGCAGAGAATGGAGAAAATAAGTGCAAAGGATTGCACTAATCCTGAGGTTGCCTCTGATGAAATGTTTACTTGGCAAACGTAGTGTTTTGCCACAAAAAAACGACGAGACTTTTTTTTCCCCAGTGAGACAAACTCATCATTCATCTCCTACTAAACTTATCCAAAAGGCAGTTGTGAGACTTAGCCAACATGCAGAAGTAAGGATTGCCCCTTCCCATTTCTGTGGTACAAAAAGCAGCGCGATGCCGCAGGAAAGCTGGGAGAGCATTACCACACCGAAAACAACGAACCCCTTACCCTCCTCATCACTTTTCTCCAAGTTTATTCCAAAGAGACGGTATTTTTTACCACACGTCTTTGATTTCTTTTTTCCCCCGGAATAAAAATTTAGGATGGGATTGGAGACCCCGTGTACCTGTTGCGTGCTATCAGTCAGAGTTATGTAAATACCAGCATTAATTCTCTCCAGCGCAGCCTGCCTGGTTGGCAATTTTGGGCAGCCACCTTCGGCAGCAAGCGCTTTCTTTCCCTCAACACCCAGTGCTGCTCTTACCTTCAATAGCAAGCATTGCTCTCAACTCCCGGTTCAGCAGTTCGTAGCGCCTTTCTAGGTCATGTTCTTTTTCCCTAGGCAAGTTGCAAAAGTTCATCAATATGTTAATTACTAAATCATTAAACACTTAAAAGAACCTTTAACTTACATTGATTTTAGGACTCGTAACTGACTTTTCTCTTTAACTTTAAGCTACTCCAAACAAATGATACACAAACTTAAAACCTTGCTCAGGTGGCATATTCAGTATCAGGGCCTTTTCATTTTCTCCATCGTCGGCTCTAATTCCATCAGTTTAACTCTATTGCACTACGGGACATAATTATTTCATATTCATCCTTGGAGCAGCTGTTGTGGAATGTCCTAAGCATAAAACATTCCCCCGGATCTAATGAACAAATTCCAGCATCAGCCTATTCACCAAGATAACATAACGCTGGAAGTATTATCCTACATACATTCTGCCCTAATGAATAATGAAAATTAGACACGGGATTAGAAAGCTTAATATTTTGAGGTAGAATCTTCTGTCAAGTTCAGACACGGCAGGAAATTTGTGATCACGGACTCTTTCCAAGGAAGTACGCAGGCATCTACACTAGGTGGCACACTGAAAGAAAAAGAATCGCTCAACTGAAGGAAGCTGGAGAAGAAGCGCCGACGGCAGAGCGCCTCTGCAACCCAGCGCCGTCTTTTCCCTTCCTCTCCTGTGCTAGAGAAAAAAAGTTTATTCGTCCTCCCTGTACCTGTCTCGCTTCGCAGGATCGGCGGTACCATCACACCGTGACCAATGCGCTAATATCCCTTCAGCAGTCCGGCGCTGCTCAACGAGGGATGCAATTTAGTATTTCTGCGGAGCAGGTACAGACTCTAATTTTGCGCTCTCTCAGAATAGTCTTCACGTGTCACATCTGAGGCACAATAAAAATCTATTTGCCTATTTCTAAAATGTAATTTTATTCTACTGTAGGGCCTTTGAAAATGTAACTACGCTTAATATTTCAGATTTTTTTTCACAGCTCTAGCTAATCTCGTGTCATTGCACGCTTTCCATTGTCAAGTTTGAAATATGAGAAAAACAAGTTACTTGACATGCTCCACAAATCCCCCACACCACTTGTTTGCGAAGAAACATTTTGAAGTCGGATGGGGAGAAAGCAAAAAACTTTTGCGTCTATCTGCTGGGTAAATATTGCTGTAAATCAGCCTTCTGTAACTACACGTAACCATCTGTACTTACAGGAGAGAAAGCTGGTTCATTCGTCTTATTAAAGCGTTCTTCTTATTAACCAGCATGAACCATTCCTGCATCATAGCTTCCTCTTCTTCTGTGTTTCTTCCTGCAATAGAAGGAATTTCATTACTTAGGTGGCATTTCACAAGTTGAGCCATGTATTTCGATTCAGTTGCTGAAGTACCCGTCTCTAATATCACTGAACATTACAAGGCGTGTTCTCAAATGGTAAAAATATCCCAAGACTACAATGCAAGAACTGAAGCCTAATGCTGTTAGCTCCATAAATAAAACTTTGAAAGCAGACACTCTGCAGCGTATGTTTTAGTCTTCTTTACCATGCTGACAGACTCACCTAAACAAGCACCTTTTAGAAAGTACTATGTCTTAAATTCTTCTGAAAGAATGCTATTGTTGCTATGTTCCCAATAAAAAGTCCTGCTGCTGCTAAAAGACGCCCGGACATCAGAGGCATCCAAACACAAAAAGCAACCCTTGTGGGCAAGATCTGCTCTACCCAAGCAAACCCAGGGCAGTCAGGATTATGCGGTGGGGATCAGCATAGCTGCAGAGGAGATCATAATCCTGAACCCTTGGCCAAGGTGCGGGTCCCTGCTTGACTTCGTTGAGCCTATGGCTACTCTTCCAGACCATGAGCTGGAAAGAGTTGCTCCTGTCCTCACCCATAGTCAAAGCGAGCACCCAGGGTCCAGCTGCCTAAGGAGCCCCCTGTGCATACACATGGGCTAGCGGCCCCTTCCCCGACCTGTGCCCATCCGGGTAGGATCAAGGAGACTCCACAGCCTGCCTGGACTCTGCATTTGTAAGAGTCCACGTTGCCACCTCTGCACCATCACACAATGGTGGGGAAAGGCAGACCCAGGAGGTCCGTGGCTGTCCTTTTGGTGTAGCTGGGTCACTTGGCCAACGGGGTGACCCAGCCAGAGGACTGGGAGGAAACTCCTCCAAGTCCATCATGGAGACTGCATGTTTGTAGTGACCTCCCTTTCTCATCTCTCAGGTTGAGGAGAAAAAACAACCCGGGCCTTGTTGAATTATGAAACTCACACATTTCTTAAGGTTCAAATTAACCTGGGAAGAAACCTGAAACAGTGGTGAAGGACCATGAGCTGGGACTTCTGAGTACTTCTCCCAGCTTCCACATTGATTCACCAGGAGACAGACCATGGGCACCTCTCTGCATTTAAGCAGCTTGTGCGTAATATAAGGATAACCACCCGTACCTAGCTTGCGAAGGTAATAAAAGTTAATTCTTTGATGCTTGCAAGGCATTTTGAAATTTCTGATGCAAGGTGCTGTACAGTCAGGGAATTGCAGGATCCCTAGGTGCAGAGATGTAGTTTCCAGCGTCAGAAGTTGGAAAGACACCAGAAAAAATACTGGTTTTCTCTGAGAGAAAGCTTTCAGCTTCTGGATGGGGGCATTTGAAATGCGTGCACATACGTGCCCTGCTGCGCACACGTTCACACCCGCGTGCAATGGCAGCGCGCACACAGGCCTGCACAGAGCCACCTCCTCAGCCAGTCTCCTTTCACCCTGTGGCCTCTCCAGGCTTGGAGCATGCCCACGGGGGAAGGAAAAGGAGATTACGAGTGAAGTGGGTCCGTTTGGAGTGGAGCTGGTGGGCCCAAGTGGCTAGATGAAGTTGCACCATTTGGCACGTTCTTCTTCCAAGCAGGAGGAGCAGTGGCCAGGCTCTGCCGGAGTGATGCGGGGAGGAATTTGCCCTGTAGAAACACTCTGCCCCCAAGACCTCCACTTCTGGTTTCATGCAGAAAAGATTATGTCACACTCGCTCAGCTCTTAGAATCATATTCTGCAGTTCAGCACTGCCCTGAAGAGGATTAAGACCTATAGGTATAGTTTGCTGTTAAGTTGCAGATCAAAGGAATCGCTGTATCGGTCCAACTAATGGGGTCTGCTTTTAGAAGCAGATGATAATCGATAGTATCAAGCTTTCACTGACGTGCACCAACTAGCTGGAATTTATTTGGGGGTGTCAAGAAAGAGGGGAGAGATTGCTGCTTTATCCTCGCAAAGCGATCAGTTTATTTTGTGACACACGAGATTGCCACGCTGCAGGTGAAAACGAGTTCTCACAACAGAATTGTGTGGCCGTAGTAACATTTTCATCAATTTATGGCACAAAATTTGCTATTCTTAGGGATGGTCTGGGATCTCCAGATACAAGATGCACTCTGAATGCAAGCCCTTGCTGCATTTCATTTTGCAAACCTTTACAAATAGACACACAGAGATGGGACAGAAAAGTTTCAAACCTCATTTCTACCAGCTGAGGATCTGAACTTTAATTTCCCGACACGCAATCTCAGGGGTAGGACATAAACCTAAGATAAAAACTTTTTTCTCTTAAGACGTTCCTCCTAAGTTGGCTGCAATGCATAACGAGAAAAGATGAGAAAAGATGTAGGTAAAGCTCGCAGACCTTACCAGGTGGGTTATTTTGATATTTCTACGCTGCCAGTAAAGCCTGTGGAATATCCTCTGACGAGGCTATTTTAAAGTGAGTTAACAAAGTCTGTATTGTTTTACAGAATTTTTAATCTTTTCGGGTAGCTGTTTTTGTATTCACTTTGGCCCATGTGATGCCCTGACACCAGTCATGTGATAGTGGCTGCGATAGGCACAAATCCCTGGGCAGCAACAAAAGAAGAAAGAGGAAAAAGAAAAAGCTGAGAAAAAGCTTGCAATTTGGAAAAAGGCCAATTGTACCCTGGTGAAGGCCTTTTTGATCAGTGAAATGACACATGTGTGCAATATTAATAGCAGTAGATTGTGATATTTCCTTTTTTTGTTGTTGCTGTTGACCAGGAGCTTTTAAATTCTTGTGCACAGAGCTGAAACAGATTTTTCCCAGGCAAGCAAAATAAAGATGAACTGCCATACATGTAATTTTTAAATAACTGTTTTCAGCAAATCCGGTGCCATTAGCTAATTTACTCCCCCCCCCCCAACCCCCCTTCGGTAGAAGGATGCACGCAAAACACTTTCAACAAAGAAAAACTCGGTGTTATTTCAACAGCCGTACTGCAAGCTAAACTCAAGTTTGCACTTTCGAAACCAAAATACACAAAAAAAGCCTTTCCCCCACCTCATTTCACATTTGCACGCTGTAAAACCATGCTGCTGCAGTGGTCGTTTTTGTTTCCGCTTTCCAAGTGTACAACAAGGATTTAATTTACTTGCTGAAAAGGTTTGCAAATTAAAATTGGAATAATATCTGTGTTATTCTCTGAAAAGAAAAATACTGTACAGATTATTCAAATGAAGCGAAAAACATGTTTGAGGACAAATCGATACCTGCATGCAAACCCCTTATCTGAGCCAGGACAAGAGGATGAAAATCTATAAATAGCCCACAGATCTTAAACTTAAATTTTGGTCCATAATACATGCATTACACTATTGTTTTGGATAAAAAACAACAACAACAACAACAACAAAACCCTTTTAAAGCTAGTAAGTTGGACCATTACAAATTAATCCTGACTTTAATAACTGGTTAAAGACCCCTTCAGCTTTATAAGTAACAAAAAATATTAAAGCCTGTGATCACAGCGAGCTTTTCTCATTTCTCCTCTAACCATTTGTTATTTAATCCAATACTAGTAATCCAATTTGTCCATCAGACTTTTAAAGGGCAGAATGCAACTTCCCCAGCTTAGACACTTTTCAAAGTACAATATATTTTTCAAATGAATGCTGGATGTTTCATTTTTTCCCCAACTGTTCCTAGCTCTAATGTATGAGGCAAAAAAGAACAAGATGAACATTGTTCGTACTGATTAAGTAAGAGCTCATTAAAGAGCTGTCAGTGCCGTACTTTGAATATGCATGAAGCATATAATCAGATCTAGTACCGTCACTAGAGGAGAATACGGTAAGTACAAAGGATTGATTTAATTACTTAGAGTGGGCTGTGGTGGTAAAGCAGTCTTGTTAGCGCAAAAAGAAAAGGAGGTTGTATTCTGGCACGGTTAGGGGAAAAAGGCAGTTTTAGCTTCTGCCACAATACTTAATCTCAGGATAAAGCACTTTACATTGTAGCTTAAAATGAAGACTGTCAGTTTTCTAAAAAGACCAGAATTCATCTTATCTTGTTTAACCTCACCTGGTTAACTATCTAGCAGAGCAGATTCATTCTCTTTAACACATAATTACGGTTACACCTTTTTATCCCATAGCTCAATAATGACTTCTGAAAGCAGTCTTCAAATAAGACTGGTTAGCGCCGCAACCATCCTCTGCACGCACAAGGCACGGTAAGAGATTTGAGAAAGGCTGAACCAGGAACTGAGGCGAAACAGTAAGTACACACGTCCTTATGTAAACAGACAATACAGCCTTTGATGTTGTGCTTTATTACTAGATATGTTCTGAGGCGAATTCTGGCAAGATTTCTCTAGTTTAGTTTTTGTCTTTTTTCTTCCTCCGCTCTTCCTTTCTTTCTTTCTTTCTTTCTTTTCTTTCTTTCTTTCTTTCTTTCTTTTTTTTTTTTTTAAAAATCAATACACTCTGGTTTTATTCTTCCTCTAGGAATCCAGGGGAATTCTCTCACATCAACTCTCAGTGCCATTTTCTAATTTCATTGTCTGGCTTGAGTGGTGAAGGATGCGTGCTCTATTCTTCCCTTCACTTGACATCTACCAGAACCCTCCTCGGCGATTAGGAGCGAGCCCAACACCAAGCCCGCACTAGCCCAGGACACTAAATTCTGCCCTCGGATCCAAGAAACTCCCACTGGCTTCAGAGGTGTGGATCCACGCTTCAACAGCTCCTGCGCAGGCTTCAAGCAAGGCTGCAGCATGCAGTTTGGTGATTTTGTCCTAGGAAGCCCAAATTTTAATAATAGGCAAACAAACAACAACAACACAGCCACCCCTCCCCAACTTTGTTTTCTCCCGGGGTTAATCACACGTATTCAAATTGTATTTTCGTGACTGTGATTCAGTTACAACTTGAGCAATTTTCATCTTCAGCGCTCAAGAATTACAAGCATGTTTGTATGTTACCAGGTTTTTCTTGAGAACAATATGAGGGACTAGCTTATTTTAGTGCTGCACAGCTTCCAGGCAGTCTTTATAAAATACCTTTCCCCTTTGGCTTTCTCCAGGATTTACAAATGGATTTCTGTTTGAACTGTAAGCTAATTATTTGTTAAATATTTAAATAAGGAGCGTTTGGACAAATGGCTGTCCTGAACTAATTTGAAAGAGAGATTGCTTTTTGTTTTTCTCTCCTGCTGAAAATACTTCCCAACACACCCCTTGTGATCAGCCAGCTATCAGTACGTGTATGTGCCATTAGATCCATTATTTTTAAGCCTTTCGGGCAGCAAGTCATTAGATAAACCAAATATGGATTAACATAGCAAAACTGTACATTGCTAAGAAAACAGAGAATGAAGTGCTACAAAACACTGTGAATACCACTTAAAAGGAAGAAAAAGGAGTAACATGCAGGGACAAGATTAGTTCAGTGTAAATGGATGAACACAGTAACTCCTCTACACTTTTTACCATCGTAAATCTGTCAAGATAAGCCAATAGATTCATATTTAAAAAAAAAAATCCTTAAACGTAAATGTATTTAGCTGTTGTGCAAAAATGAATTACAACCTACAGAAGATAAATAATAAAGGCTTTCTATCAGCATCCCAAACCAGCCCATTCAATCTGGCAAGAAATAACAGGTTTACAGAAATCACTTTGCATGCTGTCTCGAGCAGTAATTGTTTTTAAATTTTATTTGCACTGCGTATAGTGTGTGCCATGGTGTCACGGTTAAACACTGACAACTCCCCATCTCCCCATTTACCTCGACAGAACTACATGAAAAACAACCTACTTAAGACAGAGCCCATTCTTCCCCCATTTGCTGGTGTTTACACACAGTTTTAAAACAGAATAGAAGAAGCTTTCTTCACTCAACACACTTGGGTGAAGAGGCCAGCAGGAGAATGCCAGCCCATGCGAGCTGGAGCGGGGCGAATAATGACAAAAACTGGCCAATTTCGCTAGGGCCGTTCTATTTTGGTGTTTGACAGGGGTGAGATGGCCACCGAGAGCCGTCCAAATGCCAGCAAATTCCAGAAATTTAACGGGAAGCTCTTTTGAAAACCTACACTACTGTGCTTGTTTGCCTGCTGGAAAAAATAAATAAATAAAATAAAGTTGCATTCATCCAATCATGGGGACGCGTTTTTACGAGTTTCTGTATTAGGAGCGACCGGACAGATTGGCTTGTTTACCTGAAGGAGAACATGAATAGCAAATAAAGGAATAGTCTGAGGATGTGCCTCATCTTGTCTCCTAAGAACCTGGGGAAATGCACTGAAATTGAAGGTGGTGTGTTTAAAACCGATTAAAAGAACTGCCTTCCCTCAAAGCCTCGTCGTATACCAGTAGGACTCGTTGCCACAAGGCGATGTTGAAACTAAGAGCTCAGCAAGAATTAAAACCGGGTTGAATGGTGACTATGGGGAGGCAAAGCCGTAGCGATAAATATCCCAACAAACAAACAAAAAGCAAAAGAGGTAGGAATTGGATCTGCCTGCTTGAGGACATGAGGGAACCTTTAATTTTTAGAGGCTGACTGAAATGATCCCCGGGGACAGGTTAGCCCGTAGCTGGCCCCTGCAGAGTTTCTTTCCCCTGCCAGGGTTCAACCTGAACCTGTCTCTCTGCGAGACAATATTCCTGAGCAGATCATGGGGCTGATCCACCGTGGCAATTACAGCTTTACAAAAAGGAAGCTCGGGCAGGGAAGAGAAGCAACATCGTGTGTCGTAGCTGACCAACATCATGTCACTAGCAAAGGCTGATGGAAGCCTTTGCTCGAGCCCTTCAAAGTCAACAGCAGACTTTCCACTGCTTTTAACAGTCTTCTTCTCATCTCACCCACTGTGAACAGTTTGTGCACAGATGAGTTTTCATTTTGAAAGCAAGTTACTGAATTTAACAAACACTTAAGCAGAAAAGCCCACGTTCACAGCTGATACTCCTCATAAAGACGAGTTACACCAGACCTACTCCAAAACACATACCACTCGACTGCAAGTTACGGTGAGGATCTAGGCATTCACAGCTCTTCCCTTTGAGTGAAATTGAGGCATCCCAAAAGAGACCTCTGTGTTCTCTTCTTTAAGAGGACAACCTTTGGTGGAAAAACTCCGATTTTGGGGTAAAATAACTCTTCAAAGCTCCAAGTGTCAAAACAGAGCCTGCAGTAAGCACCCCACAGCATGAATCTGCTCGACCTTGAGCTTCATGCCTCCCATTTCAGAATTACCATGCCCAGCTTTCTTCCAGAATACTTATTCCTTTCACTGAACAGGGACCTCCTTCGTTATTATAAATCACTGAAAATGAACAAGAGTAGCCACCGAGAGATAGACAGGATGGAAGCCCTCTATATATGACACTGCAGGAGAGCTAGCTATCAGATGAAGCCCTAGAATGATTTTCCTAGTCTGAACTGGATGGGAAAATGCCTAAGGAACATTAGAAAGGCAAATTCATGGCCACTAACTTGCTGTCTGAGAGCAGTTGAGAAGGAGACATTGATGTCCACACAATGAAGTCTCATAAAGGTAGGTGCCGACTGCCAAGAATCTGCCAGGCAGAATTGCACTGCAGTGCATTGTCTGCCTGTTTCAGCCCCCAAAATACTGTAACCCTAACGAAACGGAGCCTCGACCAAGGGAATTCCTTTATCGCAAGAACACATCAAATTAGCTTAATATCAAGCAGGAAACTTGTAATTTCTTTGGCTTCCGAGACACAATAAATCAGAGAGCCTATTTAAAACTTTGAGGGCTGTGTAAACAGGAGGTCAGGGCTCTGACCACATCTCAGCACAGACAAGGATTTATTCTACCTGCAGTGGGACTGACTCACAGAAAGACAAACATTTGTGGCCCGCCGTCTTGGCAACCTAAAATTATCACAGGATCAAAACTTCCATGAAAGATGAACTGCCTGAAAGACTGCTTATTTTTTTTTCTACACAACAAGTCAACAGAGCGGCCACTAGAAAATAACAGAAAATCATCACAAACAGAATGCCTAGGCTTGATCAAAATGAGCGTATTTTAAATGTGGGGTTATCAACCAAGACCAAGAAAACACACAGCTCGTGGCCCAAAATTCAGACAGCAAGAAATGAGATTCAAGTGAAAAATCTGCAGAGACTCCTGTAAGGAAGCAGCAGTTCCTTCCTGAGGATAGTGCCTGCAGGGACCCTAGCATTGGGCAGAACCAACACGTGTCCTTCATCACGCTCTGCAATTCTTTATTCCCAAATTTTCTCCTGTAGCACAACTTCAGAAGAAGCACAGACTTGGGAAAAGCATACATCAGACCTTTGCTTGCAGCATAGGAAACATGCACTGTTAACTAGAACACTTGAACCTTTGAAGCGATGGAAAAAAACAGTAGCTCACACTTGGAAATTCACCAAGAGCAGGATGATGGTCTGGCAGACAAACTATTTCGCTTGCAGGTCAAAAAGTAGAGTTGGATGCTTTGTAACGAGTGTCAGTAATTACTCCATGGCTCGTGACTACTCCTTAGACCTGTTCACACCCCAGTTGCCTGTTCACATGTCGAGCGATGGCTGGTTACAATCCTGAAGTAAGAGGGACGCTAACCTGAAAGTCTTTGGACTGTGCTCTACTATTACATTAGCCCATTTTCACCAAATATTGTTTTACTTCCTTTGGGATGTATTCTCCTGGGGCTGGAAAGGGGTGGTGGACAGTAAAAAAATCACTTCTTTACTGGACAGGTCTGAGTTTAACCCAAACAACTGTCTGAAGGGAGCTAACAGCTAGCGTTGACTGAATGGGACCTTCTACCGATGGTAATGAAGATGCCTTGTCTTACTGGGAGTTGGCAGGTTTGTACCCCTGGGACCCAAAGCTTCCCAGGGCTAACTGGGCAAGTTCAGCTAGGTTGAGGTGTCCTGGGGCTCCATGGTTTCCAGTGTTGACAGAAAAGGTGATCTTGGTGGTAAAAAGGAGAAACCCAAGTAAAAATAACAGGGCTTTCTGTAGACTGCAGTGGCCCCGTGGGCTGGAAGCCCCGGGGTGACCAAAGTGCCTTTCTCCTCGCCATTCCCTTTACAAGCAGGCGCTGGTTGCAGAGAAAGCTAACTTCCAGGCATAAAGCCAAAGCCTATGCCGACCACATGAAAGACCATTTATACTGCAATACCACAAAGAAAGATAGAAATCAGTTAAAAGAAGCAAGTGTCTGTTGGGTCTTGCAAGACTTCTGGAAGGCTTGCAAGTCTATTCATAGTGCCTAGGGCTCTCCCAGAGTAGCCTCCTGCTATGCGGGCAGCACTGCGTTCGGGCTCTCTTCTTCAAGCTGGCTTCAAGCACTTTGTTGGCAGGTTCTTTCAAGGCAACGATGAGGCTACAGCCAAGGAAGTGCATGGAGAGGAGGCTGACCTCTCGTTCAGTCCTGAGGCAGCCAACGGCAACGTGGTATTGCTTTGAGAAAAAAAATAACTACGGTCATCGTCGCTGCTGAGCTTCTTTACAATTTAATGAACTTGGCCTGGGAAAGCTGAACATGTACGCTGCCCGCCTCTGGTCTTGGAAAGGTCTCTTCCTGGGAACTTCTGCCTGCAAATGCACAGATCTGAGACTGAAGAGATGCGGTGAATGAGAGGGTCAGAACCACGCACTCCAGGGTTTGGCATGGTGTGTTTGTTCAGTGGGAGCTCCTCAGTGGTAGAAATGCCGGGCATTTGGAAAGGTACGGCTGGCTGATCTTCCTTTATAGTGAAGGCAAGCCAAGATTGCTTCACAGGAACTGCTACGAGGAGGAGTTAGACTGGAGAGGAACAAATTGGCCAGCAAGACTTTGTGGAGGCAGCACGACAGCAGGGAAACTGAAGAAAGGCTGACAAGCCTCAAGAACTCAAGAAGTTCTCAATTGCTCATAAAATCCCAGCAACTACAAACATACTGCTTGTGCAGGAATGAGCGTATGAAAGCAGTAGATCTGGGAAACTCACGTCAGAAAAACATCTTACTAGCGTGCCAGTTTATTTGCCTTAACAAATTCTAATGAATGGCTTTGCACTGCTTGAATTCAATGCTAGCAGGCGTTTCTTCAGAGCTCTATAGGCTTCAGCATGATTCAGGGCACTCAAGTCACACTTAGACTCAACATGGAACACATTGTAAACGTGACCCAGACTGAAATGTCGTCACACTTCTCTCATCCAGAGTTTTGGTAGCTGCCAAAACTCCCATTCCCATAATTCTGGCAAGTTAACATTCCCAAATGCTGCAGAGAGAAGCATCTCGTGAAGTGCTTCATCATGTTACTGGTCCAAAAAAAAAAAACATTAACTACTAATGCATGGTTTTGTGAAATATTATCAAGTTACAATAAAACACTAAACCATCTTCTTGTGCTAAAGTGTCAAAAACCTTTTCTTCTTCCCAACACAAATTGCTATTAGTAATATACTGCTGGCCTCCTAAACTTCAGATGTATCTAGGAGGAAATACTCACAAATTGGCACCAGCAAAAACCTAAATCAGTGTCATGTACACATCATTCATGTACCTAGAATTTTTTAAAACACTTTTGCTCACCCTTTACATTAAATGCAAAAATATCGATGGTAAAAATACTGCTTTCGGCAATACTTTTTGATTTTCTGTGCCATTATTATACTGTCCTTTCTCTCACTCTGGTTCGGTATGCAACACCATCTTTGTCTTTCACAATTCAGTCGGACAACTCTCTGCCATCGCGTAGTCTGGCCAGCTTTCAGTTCACCTGAGATCAATCACGCTGAGCTAAGCAAAACAATCACACATGGAAAGCAAGTGTGGCACAGTGCTGGAAAAACCATGGTGTTATTAATTCCTTCTTTCTGGTTCAGGTAAGATAGGAAAATATGAAAAGACCATACTGATTTCCTTATCTCGCTACAACTTTTTCCTTATGTATATGTACAGATATTTTTCATACTTTCTGCTTCCCAAGCAAACAGCTGCAGCTATGCTTCTCCCAAGGAGTCAGCTTACCATGTGGCAAGAGAGGGCACAGTCAGTCTGTTGGTATGTGTGAGTTTGGGTAGGAGCAATAGTTAGTCCAAGGAAGTGTATTTTGAAGAGAGAAACAAGCATACAAAAGGGACTAATATACAAATGTATCCCTTCCTGCTGATAGAGAGGACCGTAACAAAAACAACTTTTAAACGGAGCCCATCTCTCATGCAAAACTGAACATTCATAATTTTCCTCCCTTGGTGCTAACACCGGTGGATACAAACCCACATTTACTTCTGAAAATGCCAAAGAGAATTGCAAATGCAATTGTTTTTAAAAGACAAAACTTATTTTGGGGAGTGTGGTACCTCCTCCTAGCTTAGCCCTTCCTCCCCAAGTGCAAATTCCTATTACAGACCGATGGACTCCAGTAGGAAGCATTCAAGACCGTATAATGCAGGCTGGTAAATACAGCTTGATAATCAAGTTTGTGAAGGTGCAGAGCATATAAGGGATTTATTTTTGATAGTGAATCTGTACACATATACATCATTAAGCACCCATTGAGAAGCAGAACACTCCAAATGATTAATACAGCTAAAGGGGGGCAGATAAGAGATCAATGACAAAATCACCTGGTAAAAAAGTAAAAGGTGTTGCATTAAAAGGGCTTTTACTTTGCATGCGAAACAATACGGAGAAACCTGTATTTTAGCACTTGTACTCAAGAAGCACTCCAAAGTATGCCAGGATGAGAACAGAAACCCATCCTTTCTAATAATCTTGTGACAAAAGCTAAAAGACATCATCCTATTAACTAGTGATCTCAACTGCTAATGCAGAGTACTTCCTGGTGCCTTTTATGTAGAATGCTGCTATTAAAAAACCACTAAACATTCACTGTGAACAACACAGAATCATTCATCTTTTATCAGCATCTCTTGTTAGAGGAGTATGAGAGGGGCTGAAGGTGTCATTGATATTATAGAGTGGAAATTAATCAGAAATTTTTCTCATATTTTCCTCATCACACTAATTTACTTTTGTACAAATTTCCCCCGCTAAAAAGTTCATACCCAGCCCCCTGTTGTATGCTTTTAAGTTGAGAATATTCAACGAGTGCGTCAACTGAAAGGCACCAGGTCCCAACACAAAAAGCATTCGAAATTCTCATTTAGTTGTCTTTATTTTGCTAGCGCCATGTGGTCCTTGAAGATGTAGAAAACACGGGAAGCCGAGTAAAGATCAGAGCAAGCTCATTAGCATTCTGACAAAATTGGAGTGGTGGAGATGTATAGTTTGCCTAGTTTGTCGTTTTGAAAGCTACCGGTGGTAAGCTTTCTATTTCATTGTGCTTTTGTCTTTTTTGGGGGTTTTCAACGCAGCAGGGTGTTTGTTAGCCTAGGTTTTCACAGTGCATTGTGGGAACCTTCCCTGCACATTCAGCCTATATAGTATCATTCGAGTTCAAGTCAAAAAGTTTTTTTTCCTCTTTATTTCATAATAACCTAGACTGATGTAGAATCGTTGTCTGTCTGTCAAAACCCATCCTGCCAAACACCTGTTTTATCAAGGAAAAAAAAAAAGAACAAAAAATCCCCCCACAAAATAAACTCTGAGCTGCATTTAAAAATAAAACCTTTTAAACATGTTGCTGGTTTTCTTCAAAAGACAAGATAAGAAGAAATTAATTTAAATTCCACTGTTTACAATCAACTAGGAGTGCATTTGAGACAGATCCAGTTGATTAGAATTCAAAAGAGACTCTCTCCCTCTGTAAGATCCCAATTCTATTTCAGAGCCTCTTGAAGGAAAGATTGGTTTATACTCCAGAATTATGTAAATAATGAATTACCTCTCAGAAGACCTAAAGAAGTTATTACTCCAGTCATTTCATTTTTTTTTTTTTAAACATAAGGCTCACTTTGAAGGGCTAAAAGGGCTACATTAATGCTGCTATCCAACATGAATGTTTCCAAGTCGCAGTGAAATGGATAAAGGTCTTTTTGGATGAATTTATCTGCTAAATCCTTGCGGTTGCCCTCCTATCTCGGATGATGACCCAAAAGAATGTCAACAGCTCATTTCCCAGAGCGCTGGGAAGAGCCACCACGCCAGACATAATCTGCACGTTCTCAAAGCGCCGTTTCAAACGTTACATTTCACAAGCTGTTTAAAGAGATTCCACTCTCATCTCTGCCATCCCGGCGGCGCTTTGGACATCAGTGCTTGGGGAAGACTGGCTGTGAAAGCTGGAGCACGACTCCCACGTTGGCGTCCCGTGCGTGCAGCCATTGTGCACGAGCACCGACGGGATCCCCAGTGCTTCGAATTCGTGTTGCTGAATTCATGGCCACGCCATGGAAGCAACAAGCCAGCTCTGAGAATCCACGTGTATTAACTCAGCCCTCGTTCGCTCTTTGTATTTTTTTAATATAATGTGTCGAAGTGCCAAAACTGCAGATATCCATTCAGTGTGAAAGGATAAAACCTGGCTTGAAAGGAGTTACAATGGTCGTGATTCCGATACAGTAAATTTTACAGTGGGATGGGGATTAAAGATTTATTTACTTAGCAATGAGGGAAAGGCTAACCAAATACTAAGAGAAAGAAGCGCTTCACACAATACCTTCTAAACTCTTTCTTTCTGTTACGTGCTCAGACAGCATCGCTACATTTGCCAAAATGACAAGTTTCTTTTCTCACCAAGGAAACAAACCGCCAGGCCAGCAAGGAAATACCAGCCTTTAAAAACAACAAAAAAGTACAGGCAGGTAAGGGAGATGCCCCCACCGGCCTGGCCGTGCAGATTGCCAGGTCTCCATTGCCCCCTCACATTTAAATTCTAATTTCACCCTACGCCCACGTGAAATACAGTGGATTTCATCACGGGGGATTGGGCAACGTTTCAGCTACACATGAAGAGCTCTGTTCCCTCCCCAGCCGAAAACAAAACCCCAGCCCACAGAACGAAATAGCAGTCATTATTTTCAGATTAACAAAAGGCAGAGTTTTGCCAGCTCCGAGGAGCCACCTTTATTTCCAATCTGCTTTTAATCACTCAGTTCCTTTTCATTCAAACTCCTCGCAGAGTCAAATAACCTGGAGACTGTTACACGCACAACAGCAGAGAGGACTGAATTATTTTCTATACTTCGCAATGTGCTTATAGCTGCAAAATTATTTATCTCCTCCACTGCGTTCTGCTACGAAAGTTTCCTCAAGAAGAATCGTCTGGACCAGCCATATCAAATTAGAGGGCAGTCAGGAGTGTCTAAGTCCAGCTTTAAAACAAATATCATGACAATTACTTAGCCATATGGAAAATAGGGTATGTCTTTCCTGAAAGCTTTTATACATTTTCTATCTCGAATTTCAACTTCATTAGAAACTATTTCTGACTCGCAAGCTGCAAGATTGCTAAATATCTGACTGCTAACTCACCATGAAGAAAGCGGCTCTTTTTAATGGCACAACTTTTCCAAGATGCAAATGAACAATAATCTAATTTCGCGAGTAAATTAACTGAAGGATTCATTTTAATATGTTGCAAAGTCTCAGGACTGAAGAGGCAGTTGCAACTTTGGGAGCACGCGCCCCCCCGCCCCCCCAGGCTAGCCCGGCGCCCGCTCCCCCAAAGCCCGGTCCTCAGAAGGGCTCACATTGTACTTGTGTTTGGGTTCCTATGACTTCAAGGCCAGATGTTTCACAAATGACCAACAATCGGAGGTTAGAATAAATTAATGACTGATTTCTGAGCTTTGATGGAATTAAGCATACTTCTTTTCTCAACGTGCCATGTGAATGTTCTCCCGTTAAACTTTTTTTTTTTTTTTTTTTTTTTTTGACAAGTGAGGCCACCCGGCAGAAAACAACTGATGCAAAACCCAGGAGTAATCCCTCTGTTTAGTTCAACACTGTGGTTAGCCTTAACACTGCCTCTATTATCCAATGGATTTAGAGAAACTTTCATTTATTTGTTGGCCTCAGTCTTCAACTTTGTTGCCTTCTTTAAAGAGCCCAAGACCCATTCCTATGTAAATACATTTGCATGCAGCCACAATGAAACTTTCTGGGACTCTGATTAAACTTGCGAACCAGATAGCCGCAGCGTGCAGATTTGTGATCTTCGTGCGAGTGCTTTCCCAACTACATACGAGTAAATGAAGCTGATGTCAACCCTCGCTACAGGCACGCCGGGAGTTTGAAAGAAACGCTCTGCAGCAAAGCGCACCCCAAATCCCCTGGCGCCGTCCCGAAACGGCAGCGCTGCCCCGCAGACGGCACCCAACGTGAAATCACCGCCATGACACAATATTTATGGCCAACAAAAAGCCCTTTTCGTCTGGGAGCTGTTGAGACCGGTGCTTTACTTGCTACAAAACGTCACCTTCTCTCCGAGCCCCTTCCTGCTGCAGCAGGACAACAGGATCCCTGTTGTAGAAGTGAGGATTCCCGGCTCCTGGTTCTTCGCTTGTTTTTTCTTGCCGCCTCTGTTTATAAAGAGTACCTAGAGTATAATGTATTATTATATACTGTACACAATGCAGCCTTCTTGCAGCCAACTCAAATAGAAAGCTTTGCATCCAGCAAGTCTATTATGAAACAGCACCGGGATTAATCTGTGCAATTACAACCCTCAGAAAATGCAGGTGGACAATCAGTGCAATTTCACCATTCCCACATACAAAATGCCAATACCTTCAAGGTTTATGTTCTGTAAGAGAGGCACGATGGACTTCAGGCATACACCAAGAGCTGGTTTTGTAATTTCACTGGCACTGATGACTGTGGGCCAGGAATTGCAACCTAATATATTCTTTCAGTATATGTTTAAGGAGATAACACCTTCTTCCAGGGGCAAAATGAATCTCTCTAACTCCTTGTTTTTGCAGTACAAACTGTTTAAATGTAGTTTTAAAAGCTTGGAATACCTAACTTTTTTTTTTTTTAAGTCACATTATAGCATTATTCAAGCCCACTGCTACAATGATTAAAAAAATGAAGCCAAATATATAGAAGTACCAAACTTAACCACGTATGAAAATGCACTAGCTCATGGGAAATGCCTTGCATAACTGACAGCATGTGAATGAAGGCACCAGCACAATTCAGAAACCAGTTGTGCTTTACACTTTATTCTCCTTATTCCTGAATGTACATGAAGTCTCTGCTGCCCCCGTGTAAATACCATACACAAACCCAATTTCTCTCGTTGGACTAAGCACATCAATACAAAAGCAAATGAACTACCAAAGTGCCCTAATTAACAATTTTGCAAGTGAATGCAGACATCAGTGCCACACTGCAGCCATTAAAGTCTATTCCTTGCCATATCTGTTTCTGTTAACATTTCAATAGACCAATTAAATGACCTCTCCCCCCCTCAAACTCAATTAAGCTATTTGAACATCAATTGATAACTTACCATGTATTTATGCAAAATGTGCAAGCAAGAGATTCATTTTTTCAATCCTAATGATGTTTTGAAGAAGAGAAAACTACCTTATAGCTACACTGTCCTGGTATTCCACAGAGATGGGGCCAGGGCTGGGACTGCCTTCCGGGGGACCACTGGGCTCAGTGGCATTGTGGCAGGCAGCTTGGCAAAAGCAGGTGCGAGGCAGATATTCTTCTCCCGTGCCATTTGGTCCCTACCAGGCAGCTGCTGGACTGCCTCACAAGGTCAAAAGAAAGTGGAGAGAGCCATCTCTTTCAGCTTGTTGGAGTATCACATCGCTGGGGCACAGCCAGAGCACTGGTAGGTGGCAAAGGGTCACATCAGCCAACTTGGAGAAATCCAAAATTTTTTCCCCCCCCTGCTCTTGAGTTTCTACATCTCATTCTATAGAGAACAAGCCAACAGGTGCTGCAACACACACACCTTTCTGAGCATTGTGTGGTAGGTATGACATTTGACTCGTGTGACACAGGTTAAGAGAGGCGATTTACTGACATCCGCATTTTCCCAAGGGATTTGGTACACCACAAACCTGCCTGACATAAATTCAGGGGGACTAGGTCTTGCAAAAAAGGCAGAAGGAGGGAAAGCAATACTGAATTCTTTGCCCATGTTAAAGGCTAGATAAGGGTCAGGGTCTCCTCTTTAAGAAGTGGCCTCTGCTTCCCAGCACAGGTAAGCAGTTCCCTCCAGAGTGTGTAGATAGGGACTGAAAGCATGGGGTTTATTTAAAATAAGAGCACCTCACTGGCATGATGAATCTGAGACAGAGACATTTTGATGCAGCAGCTGAGACTAATTCAGGTTAGAAATACAAATTTGTTGCCTTATAGAATAAAGCATGATGAGAAATCTTCCAGGGAAAAAAAAAAAAAGAGTATTCCTTTAGGTCATTCAGAGGAAAGCTTTGCCAATACCCAATTCCTTTCAGGAGATGTTTTTAGATCCAAAAAAAGCTCATTTTTAAATTAAAAAAAATCAATTCGAGAAGAAAGCACAGAAGTGGTGGCAGGTATAATTTGTTTAGTGTCCTTCTTATCTTGACACTAACAAAAAAAGTTGTACCTGAAAAAATTAAACACTCAACCCAAAAAGTAATCTTCCTTTAAAAAAAAAAGTGGAAAAAAAACCAAGCTAAAAAAAACTACCCCAGATCTTTTCCCGAATTCTTTGAAGATGGGTAGGAGAGCAAATGAAGATCCAACTCTAACAATTCTATTTGAAGTTTTAGTTTGAATCCCTTAAAAAAAATTCTAGTGGCACCCTGGGATAGTTCAACAAAGACCTGGTTTCTGGGAAAAAAAAGCATTGTCCCTTTCAGAATGTTAATCTGGTATATCACTTGCTACTACACCCCAGCATGTACTTTTGCTCATATCGACAATTAAAAGAATACATTTATTAAATAGCCTTATCGCTGGATGTTATAGCTTGTAATTCATGCTAACTAGATAACCAAAGTAAATTTTATTTAAATTCTCATTTCTTTGTGAAACTTTGTAGATGGTGCATATCTCATGATTAACGGACAACGTCTAAAGCATCCCGTCCTCTAATCTTCCTAAAATCCCTTTTCATCCGATTGTTTAAGACTGCTTGAAAGGCTAACACCAAGCCTAAGACTACTGCACATTTGGGGGAGGGGAGCCTCTGTAGGTTAGCTAATTAAACTGTTTGTCTTCTGAAACATTTAACTGGCTTTAGAGATTATTCTAATTAAGAATGATGTTAG